>NC_068294.1:33659012-33721225 GCF_025860055.1 Xyrauchen texanus | reverse complement strand
CTTAGGGTGAGCAAACAAATTCATGTTTGAAAGAACTATCCCTTAAAAAAACTTCACATGCATCTTTTTTAAAACGTTTTGTTCAGAACATTTTATATAGCAAACTTAAAGTGTTAATGGTCTGTACAGCATTATTGCCATGTTTAGCCCTAATGGTCCAATAAAGACACAATTCTTACTCAAAGTCGGATATTTGTAATTTTCCTCAATTTACAAGTCATTTGTCCCTCCTTCAGGCAACTCTTATATAACTTTGTCCCCTCATCCTGTAATTTCAATTTTTTTTGGTTATGCTGTACCAAGACCAAAAAGAAGCAGTGGCTATGCCTGTAATCCACTGGTGCCTTTCAAGGACATCAAACAATGCGATCCTAGACCTTGAACAATATGAATTGAAGGGTATTGAGTGAAGACAGACGTTACAGTGAGTACATCCAGTATCTAAATGATAGAAAAGAACATGACAACAGGAAAGATAACTAGATTACTATGCATGCTATGCCAACCAATTGGTCCGTATAACAGGAAAGAGAAGTGAAAAGAAAAGACAACAAAGGAAAATGAAATTGAACAGAATCAAAAAGCTGTCCAACAGGTATTAACTGGTTTCACTTTGTACGCAGATGAAATTGTTAGGTTTGTGAGCTGAGGGGGACAGATAAGAAAACAGCATCTTGTTCCAGCAAGCAGCATCTTCAGAAAGAGATAATCGAAAGAGAGAAAGGTCCTCTCAAAAAGAGGTAGAAAACGCTGTTGTAGATCAGAAGTCCATTTTGTCGCCCATAGGGTCTGAAAGATTCAGTAACCTGGGAATAAACAAGTACACTCTTACAAAAAAGTACCATGGTATTACCATCATTGTGGACATGGTGCCATGATAAAACTATTTTTAGAGTACCTTTGGGTACCATGCAAATATCATGGTATAAATATGGTAATCATACAAAGCCATAGTGTAATACCAGTGGTTCTCAACTGGGGATTCACAATCTAAAAATGGGTCACATGCATGTTCTAAAAGGGTCACTGGGGAAAAATAAAATGATACAAAATAAAATGCAGAACAAATAATAAGAGCCATATAATCATGCATAGTTAGAATAAACATGATTTTTAGAGGTGAAAACACCCCCTATTATTTGTTGGTGACATCAAAAGCTGTGTTTCCAATCAAACTCCAATATTTGGCACAGATGCCAACATGGACAGGTTGTGTGATATCTTCCCATCCTAAAATAACCAAAACTATGCAAAATAAAAGAAAATATGACCCAGTCTATTATAAATATGGGTTAACATCAGGACCGCATTAAGGTAATCCAGGGCCCAGGGGCTTACCTTTTCGCTGGGCCCTACCAGTCATCAGACAAAATATTTTTCCATACATTAAGTCTTTTTTGTTTACGTGTGTATAAAAATAATTTTGATACTGCGTTTTGTCACCACTTGATGTCCAACGTAAAATCAGGGTACCTGGAGCCAAACCAATTAAGAACCACTGTTATATACCATCTCTTAATCATGGTACCATCACAGTACTTTTTGTGAGGCTGAGAGAAAGAGAAGAAAATAATGAAATGTGATGTGTTCGAAAATGAAAGGCTAGGAAAAAAGCCAAAGACCAAGTCCACATAAACTGTGACCACTGTCCATATTCCTGCCTGTGAAGAGGATTCTTGTTAGAGTGGTTGCTTAAAGAGAATCGAAAAGCCCAAAATGAGAAAAATTCAGACCTGTGTTGCCTATCATACCCATGCTGTGGGGTAGTCAGAGGCCCATCCAATTCCACCTTAAACAGGATAGAAGGGTTCTTACTAGAGACGGGTCTTCTGTCTCTGGGGTCAGAGAGCCAAGGAGGGGCTCACTGTCCAAAGAGAGGTCATCATCCTCCTCCTCTTCGCCCTCCTCAGGATCTTCCCCCAGCGAAGGGAACACAGACAGCCCTCCGACCCCGTCCTCAACAATGCCATCCAGGCTGTCTGTGAGCGCAGCGAGCAGTGCCGCATTCTCTTCCTGAAAGAAGGAGAAATGGAGGAGTAAAAACTATAAAAGCACACCTCCCCTCAACAAGCTGGAAGATTGAGTTATCATTCATTTTCATTGAATGAACTGTGCAGGCCAAGTTAGACAGTAATAATAGTGATACTTGTCACTAATTGGCACAAGATTGGACATGTAAGGGATCGGTTTTAGTGGTTCCCACCTCGAATAGCTCTGTGTCTCTGGTGCTGTATTGTATGGAGGCATGAGAGCGATCGGAGTGCTCGTTGCACCAGTGCAGCTCACTGAGGCAGTTCACTGAGTCAAAATCACTAGCGTCCAGCTGCGAGAGGTCAAAGTCAGGGAAGTCAGCATCCAGGCGGTCAGAGCAAACCTCCTCTTCCCCATACTGAAAAAGAAAGAGAGAAAGAGTATGGTTAGTTCAAAGGCCTACATCAGAGAACACGGCCACTTCAGATACATCTAAAAGCACACTATGTGAAATCAATAGACAGCTGCCTGTGGCAGTGGAAATCTTGAGCTCATAACAGTCATCTGAAATCGTACTAACGCTCAGCACAACTTCATTACGAATAATGAACAGATTAGAAAAAGGGAAAAATGCTGATCCTGGATTTAGCAATCGTTGCACATCTTTGAACAAAATGACACAGCAATGGGTTTTGGAGTTTGCTGTTCCAAGGAAATAGGGATGAGCATTTTGTCTACTCAAGTATTAAACAAATCAGCAGAGTACTTGAGAACTCTACAAACAAATCAGATGAGTACTTAACTTGAGATTTCAACAAATAAATCAGCCATGTACTTTAGTATTCTACAAATCAGACAAGTACTTGAGTAAACTACAAATAAATCAGCAGAGTACTTGATTATTTGACAAATAAATCAGCAGAGTACTTGATTATTTGACATATAAATCAGCAGAGTACTTGATTATTTGACAAATATTTCAGCCAAGCGTTAAGGAATTCCACACGTAAATCAGATGAGTACTTTAGTACTCAACAAATAAATCAGCTGAGCACTTGAGCATTCGACATGTTCAGTGTTGACACAAATTTCTGCCAAACGAATCGAGCCGCAAGGTACAGCTGAATATTGCCACAAACAAAATGTACAAATTAGGCCCTTATGGCAAGTTTGCATGTATATGTCACTGGATTTTTAATGTGTAAAATGTTTTAAAGTTGAAAATAAAAATCAAGTCACACAATTTTTGTGTCTTTAATAATTGATCATAGCAGTCACTTGGTTCTCATGTCCATCCCTACAGGGATCTTCAAAGAACTAAGTTATTTCAACTGTGCATTTGTGTGAGAGAGGAGATAAAGCGTGTGTGTGAAAGACATTAAAAACTTGCATGTGTGTGTCCCCGTGTCAGTTAAACTGTGAGAAGGGAAGTAGTTTAAGCCCCAGGGGTAGAGCAGAAAGACACACATGCCTTAATTTCTCCATGTGAGCAAAAGAGCTTTGCATTTTGCACTCAGATCATTCCCCTAGCCCTCCCTATCCGTGCCTGTCCTTTCATGGAGAGGATACCTGGAGGACACCTGGTGTGATGCTACCTTGGTTTACAGGAGGCCAAAGCATGAATATTCCACAGGGCTGCTGTGATGCATTTTTGATTACAGCTTGCACAAAATCTGCCCTCTCTGTTTCACAAAGATGATGATTGTGCTTATTCAGTTCCCTTAATTTCCTTACACCAGGTCTGGTCAAACGAGCACAAAAACATACCGTACAGGTAACCCATATGGCACCATTAGAGTCTGTTTTTAAATGCGACGAACCGCATCGAATCAAACAGCAAAGGTCTTAAAAGGACACTTTTGAAGCACCTATTACCAGCTGCTGAGCTGATGAAATGAGGTCACATACTGTATCCCAGATCTCTGCAACATTTTAGCTCAATCTTCTTATATCTGCAGTTTTTAATCTGATGGCTCACTGAGCAACGGTGGCAAAATTCTTCAGATTGAATTTGCCGTTTGATAAATGAAACAACATTAGTGCCGGGTGAATATTAACAGGATATTCACGATGATTTTGCTAGCGATATCAAATGAAGCAACATTGCAAATATAATTTTGTTCCTTGTTCTGTGACTTGCGAGTATGAGAGTCTCTGCGTGGCATTAATATATGCGTGGTATAAATATATGTACATAAATATTGATGTTTATTAATATGTATTGTTATATTGGTGCATATAAACAAAAATGTAAAATGATTGAATGTCATTGTTTCTTATGCCTTGATTATTTTACAACAAAAATTGTACTTACTGCATTAAACAAAACAAATCTGCTTAGCAACAATGGCAGTGTGGTTGAAATGATGGTTGCTCTGATTGAAAAACAAAACAAAAAAACAAGCCATTTCAGAGCACATACTGTACATGGATCTACATATCGAATATGGTCAAAAGGCTAAGAAAGAATGAGATATATATTTGCTACATCACCCCAGCATATACAACCTTGCACATACTGTATAATATTAAGAGATATCGTTATGGAACTACTGCACATTTAAATCATCCTCAAAGAAATCACAGTGGTAAGGTTTATTCAAATTCAAGAAATTAAAGAACAAGAAATCAATTCCTGCCCACAAGATTTTTAAAGCAGCCACTTGGGATATCCTGAAGGTACTGTGCATGTGTGTGGATGTGTGTATCAATGCAAAGGCAATGCAGGTGCTCACCAAGCATTCAACATACATAGATAGCATGCAAACGCACACACCAAGCACTCTCTTCGCATCCTCCCCTCATGCCACTGACTCATCGCTGTCCTTTGAGACCCCCACCACAAGAGCACCAGAGCCATGGCTAATCAATCTTTTTTTTCAGCATTTTTATTCCCTCAACCCCTTTCTCTCTCGCTCTCTTTTTCTGTGTTATAGAGAGTCTCAATATCAATCAATAAAAAGCTCCTTGGGCTCTGAAGGTTTAAGGTCACAAACGTAGCGTGCATGCTGCAACGGTAACGCATGGATGAGAGCTGAAACTGTGGAGCTCCTCTGCATGTGACCTCTTATCGGGCATACACGCTTCACAGAAGAGTGCGGCAGAGGTGCTGTTCATGTGCTGGAATCCTCTACATAACTCACATGCTGGTACTTATTTCCTTATTAATATGACAGTTTACATGAATAATCACTTGAAGCAACATTAACTTCATTTGTCAATATATACTCGAGAAGACAATTACATTTGTTAATATTTACATTCATATTTTACATTTTAAATAAAGGAATGTGTCTAGAATTTCACTGCTATTAGTAGCAAGTACAGACTTTCAAAGACAAATTTGGTTATAGTGACAACCCTACAGTGATTTTCAATGCACAAAAAATATACATACCACCAGTAGTACTAGACTGATGCTATTAAAAATGTGCAGAACTTAATGAGCGTAGCTGACCTACTTAGCGGTAAGAAATAATCAGTGATCTGTGTAGTCAAGAATGACCTTTCCATTCATTCTCTATTAAAACAACTATTCTACAAATCTCTGATAACAAGAAAGGTCATTAAAAGTATAAATCAGGGAACGAGAGGTGATTTCCATGCATATCTGACATATAAGAGTATGCATTGCTAGTACAAGGGCAGACCGAGATAATACTCAAACATCCACGTAACAGCATATATATATATATATATATATATATATATATATATATATATATCTCGCATCAGCGTTAATGTATTGCAAGATCTGCAGGAGTTCTTTTACTGTGATCCAAAACACAACCATACAAGGTCACCCCTATGTTGACAGCATACTACAGACCATTTCTGGGCATCTTTTCAAGGTCTCTAGGGAATTTTATTAATGCATTTAAAGAGAATTAGGGACAAACCATGTAAAAAAAAAAAGAAAGGAAAAAAAGTGTGACCTTTTTAAGTTTGTAATATCTTGCAAGGTGATCAAATGCTCCAAAGAGCAGCATCTGATAAATATAGTGGATCTGGATCAGAGAGTTTTTTGAAAGATTGAAAAAGATTGATAGAAAATTAAAAATGCTTTCCATCATTTTGACAGAAAAAAAATGATTGTGTCTGGTCTAAAGCATTTCCTACTTTAGAAACAGACAGCAAAGGATGCTAATATGGATTGAAGTGAAAAGGAGAGAAAACTAAGTTTTAAAGCATCCTCATGACATTAGACAAGCAGAGAAACATGAGTGAGAATTTGGGGAGAGAAATGAGAGATTTCAAGAATAGCTTTTTTTCAAGAAAAAAAAAGAAATTGGTCATTGTTGTTTTCACAATGAACCCATAACACAGTACATGGTAAGTCTAAGACCATGCCTACTAGGGCTGAACGATTTGGACAAAAAAAAATCGAATTGTAATTATTTTGATAAACATGCTACAATGCTATGATTATTAGCATTACATTTTTTAAACAGTATGTCTTTTTTATTATTATTACCAAAAGTAAGTCATGGACAAACATGCTCTTCTGCCAATAGAACTGTTCAGTCGTGATGTTAATTTGTAGGTAAACCCGGCAGTCTAATTCACCATGGGTTCCCTCTGGATTTTCCTATGGTTTTTATAATAGGTTTTTTTTTTAACCTCTTAAGATCCTTGCCATTTTTGGGGATTTCCGCCTGGATTTGGCCTACCCAAATTAAAAAGCTTCCCATTCCCACATACTTTGGCCTAAATACACAGTTTTGGTGTCATTTTACAGGAAACCCTTTGAAGTTGCATAAAACACTGCTAAAAATGAAAAAAAAATTAAATATATGTTGTCTGAACAGTAATAACCCTCCTAAAAAAAGAGGCGCTTTTTGATTTTTTTTATATAAATTCATTTTTGAAAGTGTATAACTCAAGCCCTGTAAACCCTAGCAGCAAGCAGACAGTTTTGGCTGTTTCCACTAGATGTCAGCAAATACCTGAAAAAGGAATTTTGTCTGTATAATGTTTTGTTTAATATCTATTTCAATTTATTTGAAGGGAGGAATATTACCTTTTTTTGGTGTACTTTCCGCCTACCCAAATCTAAAGTCTCCCCATACCCATATACAGTGCTATAAATGCAAAATCCCAGTGTAATTTTACAGAAAACCCTTTGTCATTACATAAAACACTGTTGAAAGTGGTAAATATGCGCTCTGGTGTCTGGTGAGACGCGTCTGTGTGTTTTGCGCACGTAACCTACCTAGTGATCACTTCACAGTCTGGATGCAATATCACAGCCCCTGATTGGTCTATTTGATCTTGAGAGACATTGCCGGAAAGCGGAGGGTCTAAGCTTTACGGCAATATATGCTTTATCCGGATCGGATGTTTACATATTTTCCTGGATTGTTGAATATCATATAACATTACTTTGTGGTGTTTCTGCATTCGAGGGATTACTTGGGCACACAACCACAGAAAACACTGAAAAACGGCTCATTTTGCAGAGAATAATCTAAGGTAAAGGATTATGTAGCATTTGTGGCTAACTGTGCTGTCTAGTGCGAGTAGCACAGCAAATATTCAATAATTTCACTTGTATGTTTACAAATGTTGATTGTATACTTCATGATTCATTCGAAGTGTATTAGATATGTGATTATACCTCAATAAAAAGACTTATTGGAACTTCTTACTGGCAATGAGAGCTTTCATTTGATACATGGTTTGTACATGTGCGTCATATTTGAGCGATATGAGACATATGTATTCAAAAAGGCACATAATTATGACACGACTTTTGATGGGTGGAACTATGTAATTTATTGTAAATAAGTTACTTAGTGTAAAACAAATGCCAAAGTGATGCATATCTCAAGAAAGTAGACATTCTAAGCTTTCAAATGGTACCAGATATGAGCTTATAACTCCTCCGCATACATTTAAAATTGGAAGTACATTATTACTGACGTAATTTTAAATCCTGGATCCGGGATCGTGGATTTTAAGATGTTAATGTAAAATAAGGTCTGTGATAAACATTACTTGACAATACGAGGATGTTTTATTCTACAACATAAATTACACAGTTACATTTACATTATATTTACATTTATGCATTTGGCAGATGCTTTTATCCAAAGCGACTTACAGTGCACTTATTACAGGGAAAATTCCCCCAGAGCAACCTGGAGTTAAGTGCCTTGCTCAAGGACACAATGGTGGTTGCTGTGGGGCTCAAACCAACAACCTTCTGCTTACCAGTTCAGTGCTTTAGCCCACTACGCCACCACCACTCCATGTTGTACCTCAAATGTGATTTTTGAAGCAACCTATGTATTTAAAAAAAAAGTATGTTATTCAATACGGTTATTCAATTCAATAATTCACATTTTGTCCAACAAAACCCAGTGTTGTTACTTTAGACTTGGATAGTAACTTTTATCAGCTAAGCAAATTTGGAAACATGAAAAATGTGCAATTATTGGATCCAGAGGGCTGTAAATTTAACATGCTCAGCTCATTAGTCTCACACATGCTTTAAGTATGTGTACAGAGAAAATAGCTGCACATAAAGTAAGCAAAGAGCAGCGCTTGCAGAACATTTGTTTAATTAAATTGCAGCCCTTTCGTTTTTTTTAATCGCACTACCTCATATTCTTATTTTATTTCAATTAAACGTCCAGTCCTAATGCCTACACTAATACATTTTCATTTAGTTTTAAAAACCCTTACTCAGTGTTTCAAAATGGAGTGTTTCAAAAACACTCATTTACTGCATACGTTGAAAAACTAGGGCGTTAGGAAACTGAAAAAAAAAAAAGAGTTTTCAAACCAAAACGGATCTGTGTGGACATGGCCAAAAAGAGATCTTTCCACAGAAGTTCTTGTGATGTCAATGCCAGATTAAAAATGCTAAGCATTACAGTACTTTACTGCCAAATAAGTAAGGAAGTAAGTATGCAAGTAAGTAAGGAAGGAAGGATGGAAGGCATGAAGTACAAAAGGAAGGAAGGAAAGAAGTGCATAAGGAATAAAGGAAGGAACTACTTAATGAAGGAAAGAAGTCCATAAGCAAGGAAGAAATGTACATAAGGAAGGAACAAAGTAAGGTAGTACGTACGTAAGGAAGCAAGGAAGGAAGTCCGTAAGAAAGGGAGGAAAAATGTACATAAGGCGGAAGGAAGTAACTAGGGAAGGAAGTACGTAAGGAAGGTAAAAATTAAATAAGGAAGGGAGTATGTAAGGAATGAAGAAAGGAAGCATGTTAAAAAAGAAAGAAGTATGTACGTAAGGAAGGAAGCACGAAAGAAAGGAAAGGAGGAAGTATGTACATAAGGAAGGAAGAATGTAAAAAGGACTAACGGATGAATGGATTAATTTGAATACAATTCAGTTCTACCACTATTCTAGTAAACCTGCAGGTTACTCATTCATTTCTTTCACTTGTGAGCTAATAGGTTCTTATCTGGGTGCCCTCTCCTGTTTGAGCCTACTACTATCTAAGATGTTATATATAGCTGTTATTCTCAAGTCTCATGACTGGCTCTTACACAATCTGCTTGTGTCGGGCCAGGCTTTAAATTCTGCCCATGCCAAATGCAGATGTACCTCTCTCGTAAGCCTCCCTCCCCAAAACAAAGACATGCACACATACTGTCCCTTTGATACACAACCTGCCTATACTACTAAATAGTGTTGTCAAAAATACTGGTACTTCGGTACCAAGTTGATACTAAAATAAAACAATGTAATGATACCAGTGTTTCTGCAGTACCAGTTGAACCGAGCACCAACTTAATCCAGTAACAGCACGCAGTATGACTGACACACAACAGCTTTAAAATGCTCACAGGCTTATTTGAGCACATGCTCTGTAACTCCTTTTATACTGAAATGGACTATTAATCAAATTAAAATCATAATATATCCTAGTGTGTTTTATTAAAAGCTAAAGGCTGCAATCTTACTGTGGAAGAGCTGTGTACTTTAAATAAATCCGACCACTCGTCCACTTAATATCCCCACAGACACTGAGAATAATTTACATTGTATGAGATGACAGAGCAGAGCACTCATCCACTTTGAACCACACAGCACATGTAAAATATATATTTATATAATTAATATCACAGCATCTGCACTTTAATCTCAGCTCAGCTTTATTTATATCACATCTATAACAACAGAGTTGACTAAAGTGCTTCACAGTAATGAAATATAAAACATAACATTTTACAATTACCACATACACAAACACCAGTAATCTAAAATACAACATTCAAACACTCCAAAATTGTGTCCTACTGTTCATTTGTCAGACTCAAAGGCCAGTGCAAACAGATGAGATTTCAGACATGACTTAAAAGTCTTCAATGATCACACTGGGCTGTGTTGCAAACTGTTTATCCGGAATAGTGAAGCATCCGGCAAAAAACACACGTCATAATAAAAGCATGATTCAAAATAAAAGCTAGATGCCAGAAATTGAAGAAATGTAATAAGAATATATTACAACTGTATAGTAAAATTTGATATTCACTGTAAAAATAAATCAAATATCACAAGCATGACAGCTGTTGAATAAAACTTTGGCAAAAAAAAAAAAAAAAAAGCTATATTTCCACTTTTTTAAGAATTTAAAAAATAGTTTTAAGAATTTATTGATTAGACACATTTTTGATGATGAAATTAAATTAAACTTTAAAAAATATTCTGGAAAGTTCTGGAAAATAATAATAATTATTAAACTATACTGAACTGGTGTGTTCAATATCACATAATAATATTAGCATATTTTTGCTGTGGTATCGAAATTTCACTGGTATTGGTATGACTACTGAAATTTTGGTACTGCGAAAACACTACTGCTAAATGGATTTCCTCACCACTCAGTCCATAAAAAGCTCAGACCTTCAAGCTGGAGCATGTTCAGCTAGCCATTTTACCACCAGCATGAAGGGAATGAGGTGCATCCTGTTTACTTCGCATGAATGATTGACCTTCTGTCCACATGACAGCAAACAAAATAAATATGATAGACCGTAGATACTAATAAACCTGTTTCTGCTGAATGAAACTCCAAATTGGTGGCACATACAACCGAAATTGAAACAGAACCGATTAAAATAGCTCTTTGCATGTAGTCTTCAGAGGAGCACTCCACCAAGGACCTTATAGCAAGCTCAAATTAACAGCTAACCATTAGAAGTAGGGCAGTTAAAGGAGGATCTAGGGCAACCTTGTAGAATTTAATAGTGATCACTTATATTGTAACAGATGAATGAAACTGATAAAAGTCAATTCATAATGCCTCTTTGGCAACGTTTCAGGTCTGGCAGGGACCTTTCTTTCTATCCTTCTTGGAACTGTCTTCAGATCCATCCAAAGCAGATGTATAGTTTCGCTATCCCAGCAGGACAGCTTTATATCCCCATTTTATAACCAGCCCGCCTTTTAAATTCAGCACTTATTGAACCATTCATCTTTCAGACCTTTCCACGCATTCTTAAAACTTCCTGGTCAAAATACAAGTTTCGCAGTCACAACTGTTGAGATATTGAATGATGCGATCCATGTATGAAAATACAATGTAGCCTAAATTTGACTGTATTGTCACCCGTAACCTCATTATTTCAGTTTGAATGAAAATATTACACATGGATTTAGACAATTCAATGGCATTTAGCCACTGCTCCTGAATTTCTCTTCTGACTTTAGTTTACCTGCTAATGTCAGATATTTATGCTCAGCAAATCAAGTTTAGAAACATAAACTATGTCTTTCCATTGGAGAGGAAAATTGTAGTGCTCAGAGGTTGCTCTTTAATAGCTCAGGAGACTTTCAGTTTTTGTTCATTTGAGTATGAACTTTGATTTAGATGCTCAAATTCCTTAGAAGAAATAAAAATTGACACAAACGAGACAATTGTTAATGTACAGTAAGAGCAATAAAAAACAAAATATGGATAGTATAGCTTATCATTTTTGGAAATATCTGACTTTATATTGCATACTCGGTACCCTGGCAAATCTGAGCACAGTTTGAGATATTGCTGAGATTAGGGCTGGGCAATATGGCCAAAATTGTTATCACGATAATCTTTTTCATATTGTTCGATATCGTTATTTATCACGATATACATTTACACATTGCACTTTCTTTTTTTTATTTCAAAGTTGATGGGAAAAAAAGAAGATTTTTTTTTTATTCTAAACAGTCAAAATAGTCTCTACAAAACAGGGTTCCAGAGACGGCCAAAGCAGTGGGGTCTGCGGGACCTTTTACCAATTTTACCGTCTTTTGCACTTGATAATGTTTCAGCCTAGAATGTTAAAATTAAAATGAATGTTAAAAGATAATCTGTTTGTTCTGAAGCATAGTGACAGCAGTCCAGTATTTGTTGGAATATTTTTTACATTAAAATGAAATATATTTTATATTTCTTTAGATTCAGAGACCCAAGTATGGGGCATAGAAGCCCTTGTGACTGTGGAATGATGCTGAATGTGGGTTCAGGGGTGTCCCGAGAGAAAATTTAGAAATGTTTTTTTTTTTTTTAAATGTAAAAAACATTTGTATATTTTCATTAAAGTGAGAGACTAGTCGACCAAATAGTAATTTTAGTCTTTCCTTATCCATTCCAGACATCTAATTAATTTTCACAAAATTAGAACAGAAATCGATTTGTTTATTCGAATTGTTTATTATTAAAGGCTCTTAACATGCTGATTAATAAAGATACATTTAGAAGGGAAAAACATTATGGTCTAAAAGGTGCTTTGACACCACGTTAACTCGTGCGGAGCTTCATGTCTACACACATGCAGGGAAAAGAGGCAATGCATGCGGAGCGGGACAGGGTAGATATGATGCATGTTTGGTGCTAGAGAACAATATTCAAGATTACAGCGCAGAAAGATCAGAGCTGTTGTCCACATCACTTTTGTTCTGTCTCTTCACTAGAGACGATGAGAGGGCGCAACAATTGTCATGAAGTTTTGCGGTGCGGATGGAATCAATCTGGTGTCCGACATAACCTAATTGATAGCAAGGCATCTAGCATTAGCAAGTTCATCCAGTCTGACCCTACGTTATCACTGGCACTTTGTGAGCGAAGCTGAGACAGTTTTCAATTCATTCCTATGAAAGCCGAGCATCATGCTCACAAGGTGGATCGTAGGATTGGCAGCGGTGCGGAGCAAGCTCTCTCCTAGCGCTGAGTGCCTTTGAGCAGATTTTGTCCGCCCCAGTGGAAACGCAGCCTGAGAAAGCCGAACTGCTTGTGTTTTAGCGACACGCAGGAAATATAAAAAATATTTAAAAAAAGCTTATCGCAGATTTTCTTTATCGTGATATATATCGATATCGTTTTATCGCCCAGCCCTAGCTGAGATCTGAAAATTTTGTTTCCTTTTGTTCACCATTTAATCTAACTGCTGTCTAGGAAAAACAACTACACAGCTTTCCTCATGAAACATCACAAGTTATTTAATGAAAAAAATTTCTATGTCATCTTTGACAAGTCTGGGGGTTATGTACTGAAAGTTTTCTGAAACACCAGAAAACCATTGAGCCCAATTTTAATCCTGTTTAATTGTTTCAAGATTAGCCGTCAAACTCGGTCTGCATCCTCTAGGCTGAGACATTATCAAGTGCAAACCAAGGACAACGGCACTGGTCTGACTTAGACGCTATTACGCAGGATGTCTAAGAGCTAGTGCCCTCGAATGCAACCCTGCCTCAGCCAGGTAGGCCAGTAATGAGATCTGATTAGAAAGCGGATTCAGCACTTAGACACAGGACTTTGAAAGAGTGCCAGTTCAACTGTGACTAGGTTTGCATGGAAAATAGGCTTATTGTTTAAAATCTCCATCCAAAGAAGATTCATGCAAATCACTATTATAAATGAATGTACCTACATTTTATTTTTAAGTAACACCCTTATATACCAATCATTCAACCAACGAGTCATAATAATCAAGTTCATAACTATATTTGGTTTAACAGTTGTTTTCTCCATCTTTTTCTCCTCTTCGCCTTGACCAATAATTTTAAACATCTCTTTGTACTTCCTGTCACATGTGTTGTTTAAAGCATGATAATTATTCTCAACTGACATCACTTGATAATCCATAGACACTTAAGTAAAGTTTGTAAGTCCTTAACAAGATTTAGTCGTATAATAAGGAACCTTACAAGTTAGTAGAGGCCAAACATCACAAGGGTTAATGAATAAAAATGGGATGTTAGAAAAAAAGTGCAGTTTTTGGTTGCAATACAATAAGAAAGTAATTCTTTAGAAAGATTTCGGATGTTTGTGAAACTTCTATTTTATCTTTCTAAATGATAGGTTCAGGCAGTCTTTCATAACTTGTTCACTATAATATTGTATAAATCCTCTGAGACTGTAGCAGTAGTCTCCAGAGTTTGGTACATGCGGGCTCCTATTGTTATGCATTTCAGATCAATCAATCAATCAATCGTTTATTTATAGAGCACAAATAAAAACAACACTGGTTGAACATTGTGCTGTACAACATCAGCAAAAAGAACATAAATAACAATTACTTAAAACAATTATTTAAGACCATCAATATAAAACACCAAAAGAAATGAGAAAGACATCCCATCACATGATATGATATGTTGACCAAGGATAGACTTTGAGATTATTTGGAAGCCAGCTCAAAAATATATTTTTTTTAATTTAGATTAAAATTCTATCTCGGTCTCAATATTTGTAAGATATACTGGCAGACTGTTCCATAGATTTGGACCTGCAACTGCAAAAGCACGGTCACCCCTTGACTTTAGTCTTGATTTAGGGACCATCAAGATTTTCCTGTGTGATGATCTCAGGCATCTAGGCTGTGAACTAATGTTCAGGAGATCAGAAAGATAAATCGAAGCCAATCTGTTTAAGGCTTTAAAAACTAAAATCAATTCAGTAATGGACTGTCAAACAGTGCAAAGAAAGAAGAACAGGGGTGATGTGTTCATATTTCCGAGTGCTAGTTAAAAGTCCTAGCAGCGGCATTTTGAACCATTTGTAGCCGATTATTGAATTGCAGTAGTCAAGACGAGAGGAAATGAAAGCATGTATTACACTCTAGAACTCTTTAAATGATCAAAGAGCCTTAATTGAAAGAAACTATATTTGACTTTTGCATTTATCTGTTTATCGAATGTCAGAGCCAAGTCAAATATGACACCCAAGTTTTTCACTTCACAATTTTTTTTCACATGCATTTCAGATGAATCACAGAGCCACATTAGTCAGAAATTGACAACATAATATTCTAATTAATATGATACTGTGGGATGAGCTAAAAGAGATATTCAAAAATGACCTGTAAATGCAGTAACGCTACAGCAAACCAATCAAATAGCTGAAATAATGTAAGACATTTCTAGAGAATGCATGCTTGCTTGCATAATGTATAGAGGAAAAGAAGTGTGAGAAAATGGTGAGAAAGTATCTGAGTCTGTGTGTTTTGGTAGGGGTCCATAAATGTATGAACATTTATTGGCATTTTTCTGCCTGAATATCACTGCTGATGTCGAAATCATTCAAGCCCACTGATCTAAAAATAGGTGTTTTGGTTAGAAGATGATCTAGGACAGGCTGCTGCCAAGATCCATTCTTCCATAAAGTCATCTCAGAGAAAGCAATGATATACAGTGATGCTTAAGCTGAACACTTAATAGAAAATCTCAGCAACAATTATTAATTTGTATTTACTCTCATGCTCAGGAAATTCGCTATTGTTATCATGTTGGATCATCACTGTCTCAGTCCCTGTCACTGTTCGAGGAACTAATCAGTTTTCTTACTTACCTGAAATAAAACACACAGCAACTAAAAAGACACTTTAGGTGTTTCTTTGACATTTCCGAAAAACAATTATATTCAAAATACCATCCTTGTTTGTCACTGTAGTGAATTCTTTGAAGAAATATGAAGGGCAACAGTTGAGTAACTGGCCTTTTGATGTGTTATAAAGTAGGGCTTGCTTATATCATACATGTAGACATATACACAGTATATATATATATATTATACATACATATATATGTTTTTTGTATTTTTTTTAATGCATATATAGATACAATTTTCTTTTCCTAACTGCAGTTACTAATAGAAATGTAATCACTGGTTTAAATAAAGGCTGTTCACTCATTGTGACGCCAAGGCTCTCAAGGTCACAAAAAGTTCAATATGCACACCACAGCAAACATGAAAGCCTATCCAGCACTGACAAAAATACTATAGATATCAGCGCATGCATTAGAAATCAATGTATGAGTGCAGTTTACTCAAAGAAGAAGAAAAAAAAAATGAGAAATCGTCAGGAGATCCAAAAAGTAGCCAGCACTTCTCTCAGTTTCTAGCTTGGATCAATTTCACTGACACAATGAGAGCACTGTTCTCTGGTTTCAGAGCCTTGTATAAGGTTGTTGACTGGTGTCACATTTTCCTGCACAACTGTGTAACACAATGCAGAGACTTTGTCACAAGAGTGTAGGTGCGCAACCCCTTATTATCACCAACGGGGGTCCATTGCTCAGACTGAGGTAATTTTACCTGCAGTCACGACTGGCTGGGGGGTTCAGGACAATACAAGCACTGTTTCCAGGCATAAACCAGGCAGCAGTAACTACGGTAATTCAAACAGCCAGAGAGAAGTATTTTATGCACCTTGATTACAAATTACTTGCAGACTTTGATTAAGATGTGAACATGAAATATGGCAAATAGTCTCTTTGGTTTACTGGGCAGGGTTCAAAAATAAGGATTTAGATTTTTACCAGTTTCAATTACAATTTCATCAATATTTTATCTATGTTAGCCAGCTATCGATACTAGTGTTTAAAAGAACATTACAAAAAAAGGGTTTAAAGATATAGTCCACACAAAAATGACTGACAGCCTTAGTCACCATTCTTCTTTCCATCCAATTTAATTTAATTGTGTCTAAGGCTGTCAGTCCCTAACATCTACTTTAGTGTTCCACAAAAGATTAGAAGTCACACTGGTTAGACACAATATTTTTGGATGAACTATCCCTTGAAGTTAGCAAAGGATAAAATCATATGTGCATGATGGCACGTAAGAAGGCACATAACATACATTTCTAATACTGACAACATGCCATCAGGTCCAATCCATTGTTGATAAGGATTGCATGAATGTGTTCTATTACACCTGACAGACGAAGTTCAGAGTAAAATGCACGAGTAAAGGAAGGCTGGTGGCCGCAGACGGATCACGATGCCTGAGGAAGATGGCATCAACCCAGCTTCTTTCTAATTCACCGGGAGCAGTCAGTGTCTGAGCTCTTAGTGGAGAGGGATGGCTGTAATTAAATCAAAATTCTTTTCATGCTTACTCTGCTCAAGCGTGAGGGCACAAAGAGACTGCTAGGGATATTAGGAGCTGTCTCGAGTGACCATTGTCCTGCAAGCTGAAATAAGTTTAAGCCGATGCTGTACTGTCCTTGTGTTATGCTCCGTGATGCATGCTTCATGCCCTGTATTTCTAGAGGTTCACTATGAAAACACCCAACCACCATATGGGACCTTGCACACACTACTGCAGTATTTCATGCAGTTCTGCAGTGACACATTGATCGTACTCACTACAGATAATGCATGTTGCATGAGATTTGTTTTGCAATGAGATTGAGGCAATAGGATTACAGGCCCTCTGTTTCCATCTGTTGCAAATGTTGCGAGTCTGGGTCAACCAATAACCCTGGACAACGAACGCCACTAGGAGCCAGTAGAAGCCCCCAAATTCTCAGTAAATGGAACCATTCAAACAACATGTGCCTTACCATGATGAAACACACTTTATAGCGGTTATATATAGATGCCCAGTATCTATTTCAGAGCATGCACATAAACCTGCATGCAGTTTCAAGGAGACAACCATGGCTCACAGTTCGTGCCTCAGTCCCACCAATTTATCCTTTGACTGCACCATTAGACTAAATATGGGAAAAAAATCTACTGCAGTCGTCTTGTGTTTTCTCTCCGGCTCTCCCTAAGGAGAATGTTCCAATGCAGTGAGTCGAAAATTGAGAAGAGAGTTTCACATAAGGTCCCAAAGTTCCTCATGCTAAGCACAGCATGGTGGGTTTTTAAACAGGACAAAGGAAGAAGGGTAGGAGCGTTGGCACTAAAAACACTGTCATGATGAATGTCATGGGTACCACCATTAATCTTCATCTCCACTTTCAATCTCTTCTGTTTAAGTGCTTGCCAAGAAATCAAGGTAAAGAATAATCCCATCTCTATTTGAAGGGGTTCGCTCTGTAAGCACAGGGTTTGTTTTAAAATCCAAGAATAGACCAAAATGCAGAGGTGACCTTTGGTTCTTGCATCAAATGGTTGAAAAGACAGCACTCTGACACAGCTGTTCAAGTCGCATAAGGAAATGACGCAGCAGTGGGAGGTCATAGAGAAAAGAGAAACAGCAATACAAACAAATAAAACATATAAACTCAGTGTATGCTAAGTCATGAATGACAAGTCATGCTTTGCAGAGACTCGAATGGAAATGTTGCTTGCAGAGAAGGCAAATGCCTAACATCTGCCTAAAGGGGATTCAACATAACTTGCATCAGCACTGCAGAATAAATTGAGGTCTATGGAGTTAAGAATCAGCTTCAGCGTTACAATTTCATTTTAGGCCCCCCTTTCCACTTATCTTTCAAAGTATAAACTCTTAATTACTGGACAATTCAGATAACAAATCATTACGTGGGAGATGTCAGTGCTAAAATCAAACCAGCACTTTCCACACGGAGATCAAAGCTGTGCTTGACGTTGGCATTGAGCAATGTGTTGACGCCCCGACAACATGTGAAAGCCCCTTGTAATTCCATCCTTTAACATAAACCTAGACTTCTATGACAAAAAAAAATGTCTCTTTAAAAAGCATAAGGAGATAGATTTTCTACCCAGTGAGGCAATCTTTAGATGTGCTTAACCTTCTCCCCAAATACTCTCTGCTGACTTTCTGAGTCAGCATTGCTTCATGAGGTCTTCAGGCAAATCTCAGGAGGTCCACAGGACATCTCTTCACTAGCTATCTGGGTGAGCTTTAAAGTGGGGAGATGACTCACCCTGAATTCCTAATTCTCAAACAGAAGGCAAAGCCATCTGCCAGCCCTCATCTACAAGCCATTGATTCAAAGGCAGGAAGAGATTGTAAGCGTGCAATGTTCTGACATGAAATGTGTGCTATGTGTGGCATCTCCTGGCCTTCACATACTTTGTTATGCAGAGAGAAAATATTAATCAGTGCTCTCCTGATTCTCCATTTATTCCAATAAAGGTTAGGTTTATATATTGTACAGACTTCAAGTGATTCTTTCTAATGCATTTTCAGTGGCACTGCAGGTGTCTGACTAGTGGATAGGGTGAGCAGTCGCAGAAACCTGCATTTGGATCATAATGTATTAAGGTCATTAAGGGTAATTATGTTCGGGTGATTTTTCCACTTCAGTTTCCTCTGCGATATTGCAAGAGAGCTGTCATGTCTAGGACATCACACCAGCTTAACACATACACTAGGCATAACCGCCTGAATAGAGGGAGGAACTGGAGGTCATGACAGATTGTCTGCCGCACTGGGAATTGACCTATAGGCAGGGCTGCCATCAGGATTTATGGACAGGGGGACAACATTTTCCAAATTGGGCCCCCCATCCCAATGGGGGGTTAAACTGTGCGGAGTGCTTCTACGTGCTCATTGACAACCTGGATTCCAAAAAACTAATATTCTAATAAAGAATGTTGTCTTACTCTTAATGATTTTAGTTTTTTTTACTAAATAATTGCTAAAAATATAATTTTTTATAAATAATAATGTTTTTTTGTTGTCAAACAAAAGTCAACAAATCGCTACCGATAACTGAAATTTTGGTTATTGTGAGAATGTATAGACTTTATTGTACATGGTAGATCTTGCAGCAATAACATGATAAAAAAGTATATCTCATTCCACAGAACTATAACCCTCCCTGCTGTTAATGATGGCAATGGAGGCTTTTCTTTATTTGACTTCCATACGTGACATAAAAGGTCCTTGGCATTGCAGGTCCTTGGCATTCTAGCTGTCAGTTTGTCCAAATACTCAGGTGACCTTTCACCCCACACTTCCTGTAGCACTTGCCGTAGATGTGGCTGTCTTATAGTGATTATAGCTGATCCCACAAAAGCTCGGGGTTAAGATCCATAACACTCTTTTTTAAATATCTGTTGTCCAATGTCTGTTTCTTTGCCCACTCTAACCTTTTATTTTTGTTTTCCTGTTTCAAAAGGGACTTTTTCTTTGCTATTCTTAAGTATGGAGTCTTCTCTATACTGTTGTACATGAGACTGGTGTCAGCTGTCAGCTGAGCAGAGTCTCTGATGTAACTTATCCTCTTGTTTAGTTCTACATCTGGCCTTCCACATCTCTTTCTGTCATTGTTAGAGCCAGTTGTCCTTTGTCTTTGAAGACTATAGTGTACACCTTTGTATGAAATCTTCATACTTTTTGAGCAATTTAATGCATTGTATAACCTTCATTCCTCGAAACAATTATTGAATGATGAGTTTCTAGATAAAGCGTTTTTTTTTTTTTATCTTGACCTTAAGACATGCCAGTCTATTGCATCCTGTGGTAACTCAAAAACAAAGACAATATTAAGCTTAATTTAATGAATCAAACAGCTTTCAACAGTGTTTGATATAATGGCAAGTGATTTTCTAGTACCAAATTAGCAATTTAGCATGATTACTCAAGGATAAGGTGTTGAAGTGATGGCTGCTGGAAATGGGGCCTGTCTAGATTTGATAAAAATAAAAAAAATTCAAACATACTGACTATACTTTGTGATCAGTTGAATGCCACTTTGTTGAATTATAGTACCAATTTCCTTCCGAAACAGCAAAATCTGTACATTATTCCAAACTTTTGTCTGCCAGTGTAACTTAAATGTCCTTTTTTCCCTCTCTGTCAAGCCCTGTAAATTTAATTGCTTTTCAAAATCACGTAATATATATAGGACACAAAATATTGTGAAGAACCACAAACTTACAGTTAAAGGGTTAGTTCATGCCAAATTAAAATGTATGATCTGGAGATGTTCTTAGGAGAAATTTCACATCATTCATTGTTTTTTCCCCCTAAAGACAAGAAATACAGAAGTATTTCCAAACTTCCAGTGTGGAATGACTGTGACGGTGTAAATTCCACAATTTTCCTTCCACTAAAACTGTAGGAAAGCGAGAAATTCCAATTTGTTTTCATAGTTTTCAACATTCTTGCTTCAGATGGAAACACCCCCAAGAAGACCTGTTCAGTTTGCATGTGTGTGCTGTAGATGAAGGATATTGATAGCTTTTCCCTTTCATTCCTTGAAACTCATTATTTGGCAGAGCGGCTTTGCGAGTAGCGCCCAATCTGAGGGCCCCTCATTGCATTTACACTATGTGTACTCAACCATGACAGTTCAAAGCCACACTAATTTCAAGTGAATAAATTGCTCCCTTTGACAAATTGTTATTTATCCTTTTGGTTTTCCATCATGCCACATTTCTGCAGTCATTTGTGTAGTATTGAGCAGATCACATTATCTACACTGTTTTCAATCTGTTCCTTTAGTGACTGAATTTGTGATTCAAATCAGGAAATCCAAATCTTTTGAGTAAAAATATCAACAAATATTATGTTAATGAGTATAAATTTAGAGTTGCAGTGTCTCTGATCAACATGCAAAATGCTTGAGGTGCTTGTTATTCCATCAAAAACTGCAAGGCATCATTTTGAAGGCAGACTGTCAGTTTGCAACCTGCACAGTTTTCTCAGTGTGAGTGGGAGTACATCGGATTTGTACGCCATATCCCATGACAGCCTGCAGAGTTTGTCTCAGCATCCCTCCTTCCTCGATAAGGTCAGAACTTTTTGGTGCAAATATCAGGATCAGCTGCATAGGACTACAGGAGTAACATCTCCCCAAATCTTTTGACAATTCCATCATTAGGGTAACAATACCTGACTTCAAGTGCATAACCCCACCAACCACATTTTAAAGTTCACCGTGGCCAGTATCAAATTACTGTGATCTCCACTGGCAGTCCATAAATAATAAAAACGGGATTAGCAGGGACTGACTGCAAGTTGCATTTTAAAAAGTAAACCTTATACGTATTGTGCACCACTTAGGCCACATAATAAAAGCTTTTAATAGCTCCTAGTGTACTGATGATCTCAGACTGGGCACTCAAATGAAAAAAAAAAAAAGACCTTTAATTCAGTACACTTTTTAATGCATTGTTGTCCTCCTGTGATAACCAACATGAAAATACACAAATAATCTGTTCATCTAAGAGGATCTAACATCAGCGAAGACAGGAGTAATACCTCAAAGGCCACCAAATAAAAACAAATATATATTTAATTGGCCTTGATTGTGGGCTTTGAACTTCCTTGGCAGCTTTTCGGTTTGGATGGCTTTGAGTGGTATTTTCATGAGGGACTGACTATCAGATATGCCCGACGTGCCAAAGCGCTCTGACACATTCATTGTCTGATAGTAATTCAATGAGGTTTTGTGTGTTCTGCTTTCAGACTTCACTTTAGATGACTAAATCTGTTGCTTAGAAACTGAAGTAGGCCAATGCCATGCCTGGTAACAGGTTTACACATTTTTTGTTTTGTTCTGCAGACATTTGCACCATCCACAATGGTGATTAAACTTGAATGAAAAAGTCACAAACTCAACTCAATTTCAGTTATTCGGAATTCAATTCACAACTCTCAGATTGAATTAGAGTTTTCTTGCATTAAAGGCCTAGTTTCTTCCCACCATTTCCAAGGGGTGAGGACTGTCATGAGAAAAAGAAACGTTATGTCATCCAAGTTATAAAACACAGTAAAAATACTATGCTATCAGTATGGTGATCACACTTCATGTGAGTGCTGTTGAGCAAATGCTGACTAAGTGAAACATCTTTCAACGAGTTTTGGGCCATTTCCCTGCGCTTTTGCAGTCACAGATGGCGGAAGTGACTGCAGGCGTATGAACATTTCAAACATTCTCTAAACTACCATCTGACCAACTGAGTTCCAGAATGATCAAATCCTTTAATGGTCAGTCGCTGCCGTTTCCTCTAGCCTCAATTCAACTCCTTCAGTTTCAGTGAGTAGCAAAAAAAGCTAGCGACAGCGCTCATGTCCTTAGCCGACCTACGTAGAAGTGACTGAAGTGAGAGCCGGGTGAGGCAGAGGTACAAAAGAGTGATAGGCAGAGGGAACTGTTAAAAGAGAACATACTAAAAGGAATTCACAGGTTACAAGACTACTCATTCTTAATTGTCGACTAGTCAAGCCCATTAGTCGAGTCGATTTTGGCTAGTACATATATTGGATGTTACTATAGCATCTGTGTCATCTTTATCGAAGTACATTTGAGCCACTTCACTCTTTCAGTGCAAAGCCATCGGGCCTCCACACCCACTGGCAAGTTTCCGAAACGTAGGATGGCATGGGAAGAGCCATTTATGTTGTATGAGTAAAGCGATAACTGATTGGACGATTCAGTATTATTCATCACAAAAGCACAACCTAATTGGTCAGAAAAACTATAACTCAATCCTAACTAATTAGGTAGACTGTTCCTCATTAATATGAATAAGACTTCCCTTGCCATCCTATGTTTTAACTGCCACCCGGTGTATTTCCAACAGATGCGTTTTGTAAATCACATGGCAATTGACTAGTCGATATCAGGTTGACCGTGTCAACTACATTAGATAGAGTCTATAGTTTGTTCAATAACAGCTCACTGCTTCTGTTCTCCTGCCTTTCTTTTTCTATCCACATCTCCAATCCACCTCGCTCTCTTTGGTCTCACTGCGACGGTCTGTGCTATCTGCGGTGATTGTGTTTAACAGACAGCTGTCGCCTGAGGTGACTGCAGATTTCTGCTCCATTCGGGCTCACAGCCCAAAACCAGGACATCACCTCCCGAAATTCTGCTGATGCATGCAAAGCATGCAAGGACGCTGTGTGCTCTGTTGTGTGGTAGCCAAATCCGCATTACCTGTCCTTCTGCCATCAGGTAAGTGTCTTGAGAAAGTATCCTCCTCCCCCAAGGCCTATTACACTTGCACGGCCCAGATTAATTCCATGAGATTCTCATGAACGTGACGTGTTCTCTTCCCATTCTAGTCTCTCTGGTCACGAACCAAAACAAATCCATAAAAGCGATTAATTAATCTCCTCCTCCATCATGATTATCAATTACTCCATTGGAAGTCACTTAATGAATATTAACAAATTGTTACACCTGAAAAACTAATGTTAATTGGACAGCGAAATGGAGTGCCTGGAGGGCCCTTAATAGAAGAAAACAGAACTTGGGAGAAGGCTCACGGCCAGACTTTGCATTAAAGCTGGCAACTCTAATAATGCACATAATGACTCCGCAATTACTGTACCCATAAGTGACTGAAATGTAAAAATAAGAACTTCTTAAAACACCATGCTGTGTTCGAATTTCTTAATCTTTCCTCTGCATGTTAGGAGACCCATCAGTGTTGTAATGCTCAATTGTTTTTATTTCATTATAGATGCATTTAATTAAACAAAGTACTCTTTCAGGCATCTGAGGCCTGCTGCTATCCCCTTGCCTCTTCAATTCGTTTTACAGCCATACAACCCCTTGCCTCAAAAAGCCACTGGTGATCTCCTTTACTTCATCAGTCTCTGAGCTGTAATTCACTTAGTTAAGTGACGACCCTGTCAACAGTCATAAAGAGGCTCACATGCTTTAAAAATGTAAAAATCAGCACTGCTAGCACATATGCTAGTACTCAATTTTCTTTCACTTTCTAACTCCTTTCCACGTTATCTCGTTGGACCTTTGCTCACAATATCTGTGTGTCTTCAATGTCAGAAGCAATAATGCTGAAAAAGTTTTTTTTTTACTACCAATACAAGGTTCAATTTGAAGCTTGTGTGATACACAAATGCAGATAACTCAAACTGCAACACAAACACATACATACACATATAAGCACACAAACAGCAAAAAGTAAGGGTGGGAATCGTGAGGAATTTAACGAGTCCTGTTCCTTACCGGTACTTTTGAGGAACAAATTTTGGGAAATAAAAAATGCAATTCTTACTGGACTTACTGCCCCCAGCAATCTGTCACCAATTGACGAGATCATTTAATTTACAGGAGTCACACATCCTTGCAAATTTTGTTTACACAGACTTTTATTCATTAATTACATTTTTATTCCTCCCCTTTTCTCCCCAATTTGGAATGCTCAATTCACGCATGGTGGCGTAGTTACTCGCCTTAATCCGGAGACCGTCAATCCGCGCATCTTATCACATGGCTTGTTGAGCGTGTTACCGCAGAGACATAGCACGAGTGGAAGCTTCCTGCTATTCTCTGCGGAATCCACGCATAACTCACCACGCACCCCACCGACAGCGAGAACCACATTACAGTGATCATGAGGAGGTTACCCTATGTAACTCTTCCTTTCCTAGCAACCGGGCCAATTTGGTTCCTTAGACTGGAGTCACTCAGCCAGCCCTGGATTCGAACTTGTGACTCCAGGGGGGGTAGTCTGCTAATACTCATTGAGCTATCCAGGCCCCCAGTTATAAAATACCACTTATTACAATAAAACTCATAATGTGTATCTTTAACTGCACACTGTCATATCAACAACCATCCAGTAATTACTCTAATTTAAGTCTCACAAGCAACATATAGAATATACAGAATAAAGAAGAAAAATACTTATTTCAGTGATTTACAAAACCTGGACATAAGGGTATTAAACAAAGTAAACAAAGAAGTTCTGACAAAATTTTCTCTGCTTCAATCTAAGGTTGCAAATCAAATGTATAAATTTAAAGTCCACAATAGGGTGCAACAAATACATTATAGACGAAACAGCACCTTGTGATTATTGAAATAAATAAACAAACAAATATATAAATCCTGTTAAAAAACTGTATGATAAATAATTAAAAAAAAACATTTAACCCGTTTCTCACATTCTAGTAAAAAGCAAAACAAGCAGAAAAAACTTCATTAACAGTTCTATAATAACTTGATATTGCACTTGATAGCAAATATGCAATAAAACACTGTTATTTTATAAAATATTTTTTTTAAATAAATATTAACAATTTAAATTAAAACAATGATGCCTTCAGTGTTTTTCTTGAAAAACTTGCTTCAAGCTTGTAAAGGGATTATTCAAGATCCAGTAATTATATAGAGAACAGAGTAAACAGTGCTTTAAGTTTTTTAGCAACTTTATAGCAATTAAACATTTAAAAAATTATAATATAAAACATTAAAAAAGGTAATTTAATGCAAAACGAAACTACTTAAATATTTGACACTATTTACTGTGAGAAAGGTCTACATTAACAATGTGATGCAGTAAGAACGCCTGAATGCCTATAACAGACACCATGCAGCTTATATACATTTAGATAGCGCACAAATCTAACATTTTGAAGAATTTGTCCTATCTGCTTATACATTAACGGCTGTGTTTGCTTTAATATCTCATCAAATCAGCACAGATATAATCCAGTCCGTTTACACTATTAATTCATTAACAGCTGTGTTTACATTAATATCACCTAAAGAGGACTATTTTGATTAAAAACTGTGCAGTGTCTTGTGCAGGAACGCTGCATTCATTACAAGACACAAGTGCATGGGCAGACACATGTATGTGAGCATTTGAAAGCAGCCGGCTGTGATCAAACAGCGCATGCATAGCGAATTTATTCAGATCTTGGCTGTACCGGTATTTCTGTATCATCAGTGGCTATTAAAATGTTGAACTGAACAGAGATTATGTCACACTAATAGCTAATCGTGGCTGCACCCTGCAGTTTGTAAAGCACTGTGCTGGACAAACATATTTGGCTGATGCGTTTTAGTTTATTCAGTGTCTCGTGCAGGAGCACTGTGTTTTATACATGCCGAGTTTATGGCGAGTTCTAATCCAGGGTGTGCCGAGTGACTCCAGACAGGTCTCCTATGCAACCAAATTGACCTGGTGCTAGGGAGGGTAGAGTTACATGGGGTAACCACCTCGTGGTCCTGATTAGTGGTTCTCGCTCTCAATGGGGCACACGGCAAGTTGTGTGTGGATAGCGGAGAGTAGCATGACCCTCCACATGCAGAGTCTCCGCTGTGTCATGGACAATGATCCATGTGATAAAATGAGCAGATTGATGGTCTCAGAAGCGGAGACTTGTCCTCCGCCAACCGGATTGAGGTAATCACGCAACCACGAGGACCTACTAAGTAGTGGGAATTGGGCATTCCAAATTGGGAGAAAAGGGGATATAATGGGACAGCCATGGGTGTCGCAATCTTTTAATGATTAATTGCGCAGCTCTACAACACAGTAACAGTTCTTGGTTCATTTGGAGTCAGACATGACAAAATGAATGACTTGTGGTTCAGTACGTTTTAAATTCACTTAAAATAACTGGCTGATAAGTCACTAGTTTAGGAATTGGGCAACACTGTTCACCCTGTATGTTTTTGCACTGCTGTTTTGTCTCAGTTTTGCAGTGCCACTGAATGGTATCACAGGAAACACTGTCAGAGTATTTTAGTATGGTTTCCCATCTGCATATGGAACCAGAATACATGCAAATCATTCAGTTCGAATATTTAAAAAATAATAATAATAATAAAAAAATTAACTAAACGGAACTTGGTTCTCGTTTCTCAACCCTAGCAAAAACCGTAAGTACTTTGTTTCCAGTAAATCCAGGGACTGCCATGTTTGGAGAATGCCATGAGGTCATAACAGATGCTGTTCCCTCTTCTTTAGTACATTCTATTTATGCCTGTCAAGGTCTGGTCCACTGACAAGCAACAGAAGTAACAGTATAACTCTACCCACAACCCCACTCTCTGTCTACATTGAAGTCTGTCATTCAGACAATGGCAGTGTCTCTTTGGTAATCCTTTTGCGACCTGTAACTGCCATTTTGGGGATCCTAGTTTCTGTCTCAAACCTGTATTTATTAACAGAGCTGTAATTACTTGAGCTTTCCGCCTACATTTCGTACATGATTTTGAGGTTGATATCTACTCAAAATGTGGTATAATCATTTAGCTGACTGATTATTGCGTGGGAAATGCTCAAATCCTTCGTATAAGAAACAGAATTAATCTAAATGAGCTGTTTAGTAATTTGTTTTGGTTTACAGGAGCTCTGAGGACCTAAATATAATTAATACAAGAAACTGCATAACAAAAATGTTTTGTGTACATATTGCTTATAGTGTGTTGAAACAATACACAGTAAAAGTGGTAACAAGCAATTGTTAATTTAACCCCATGAGACCAGAGCGTGATTTCTGTGTGCATTTTCCATTCCATTCTTTGATTTGTAACTAGTAGCATCTAATAAACAAGCGAAAATGCAGAGTAAATATATCAGAATGCATTTACTAATGTTAATGAATAGAATTGTACAGAGTTAAACAAAAATATAACAAAATCTAGATTAATATGAAGCAATATGTGAAATGTTAACATATTTTTGGAACGTCTGTCATAAAACAGCTCCACAGCACTCATCCGAGTACTTCATGTTTATCAGCATGCTAATGCATGAAAAATTAACAGATTTTTTTAAAGCGGCATATCAAATGAAACTAGAGACTCTCCTCTTTACAAACAAACAGGTTAATGAAAAAACTTCACAGATTTCTTACCAGAGGCACTTTGGTTGGCACTGCATCCATAGGAGCACTTCAAGGAAATCCATGGCATGCTATTGTGTCACGTGACTCTGTTCGGCATTATTTAACTTTTAAATAACATTCTAGAATATTGTGAACAGTATTCAGTCGGTTGTGCACCAGTCCTTCCTGCAGCAAAGCACCCCCACAACATGATGCTGCAAAAATAATGATGGTCATTATGGCCAAAAATTTAAATTTTTGTTTCATCAGACAAAAATTTCTACAAAAAGTAAGATCTTTGTCCCCATGTGCACTTGCAAACTGTAGTCTGGCTTTTTTATACTGGGTTTGGAGCATTGTCTTCTTCCTTGCTCAGAAGCCTTTCAGGTTATGTCGATATAGGACTAATTTTACTGTGGATATAGATACTCCAGCATCTTCACAAGGACCTTTGCTGTTGTTCTGGTATTGATTTGTACTTTTCAAACCAAACTACATTCATCTCTAGGAGACAGAATGCATCTCCTTCCTGAGCGGTATGATGGCTGTGGTGTCCGATGGTGTTTATACTTGCTTACTATTGTTTGTATAGATGAACATGGTACCATCAGGTGTTTGGAAATTGCTCCCAATAATGAAGCAGACTTAAGGTCCACAATTTTGTTTTTGAGATCTTGGCTGATTTCTTTTGATTTTCCCTTAATGTTAAGCAAAGAGTTCCCAAGCTGCTTAAAGGGACATTTAACTTAGTGTATGTAAATTTCTGACCCACTGGAATTGTGATATAGTCAATTAAAAGTGAAACAATCTGTCTGTAAACAATTGTTAGAAAGATTTACATAATGTACATCTTTGTTGCCTAATGCCTGTGAGAATATTGCATTGCATACCTGTACTTAAGTCTGGATGTTCTGGTGCTCAGTGCTCTTTAGTTTTTATGAACAATACCCATTAGTCATTGGATTAAGAACATTCTCTTTTTACCATTTTATTAAACACTCGCTGAGTTCAAATATGAATAACAATGTGCTATTGTGTCACTTGAGCTTCAAATCGCACACAGTAGGAGAGATTTCAGTTGAAAGTGTGCTCAAATGACAAGCCCTCAAACACAAGTCCCCCAAGCCACTTGCTACGTCTAACTGGGCTTCTGCCAGTGCAATCAGCAGAGATGTCCTTGGGAGCCAAACACAACTTGAGGAATGCCTCTGTGACATATCATCACTGAGCTACCATGCCATAACTCACCTCTGCTAGTACAGCACTCAACATCTCAACCTGGTAAATCACCACCTTCCTACAATACGGCCCACACTTACAGCCCTCTTCCACTTGCTGTAAGACCCTCGGCAGTCGTGGGACGTGGTCAACATGTAAATAAAATTCACACATAATTTACACACCCACAACTTGAGTTACAGCCCAAAGATTTTCATCCCGCCACAATGATTCCAGGTTACAGCTTGCTGTGTCTGTATCTACGTGATAACAGATGAAATGAAGCATGGTGGTTGACAATCATCCTGTTTCAGGAAGCCTTTGTAGCGTTCTTGATGCCATCGTCTGGCATTTGTTAATTTTCTGTATCTGTGGCTGACATTTGGGTGTTTTTCATTTCTGAGAAATGTGGAGTGATGCGCTCCCTAAGGCTCACAGCACCACAGATGCCCAGGGGATGGGGGAGGACGGCTGCCAACCCCTTCCTCACCTCAAAGACACTTCCAATGAAAATGATTTTAAAAGCAGCAAAAACTCAATCTCTTAAAAATGTTGCGACTGTGTCGAGATTTTGCAAAAGGACATTACGTGGTTCATTACATGTATCGCAGCCGTTTTGTGAACTCCCCAAAACGTTCACTATTTGTGGAGCTAAAAGCAAGTTAAACATTCTCACAAACAGATGATGTTTTTAAGATTAATGCTCTATCGAGTTTTAAATAAACAAAACCTAACTCCCAACCTTAAACCTAACCGACAGTGTCATAAAAGTAAATGTGAGTTGAAAAACACAACTACTGAAGCAACCACGTCATTTTGTGGCACTTCAATGACATTTACAGCTCATGTACTAACTCGTGTGCTCTTTAGGACTCGTACCCAGGTACTCTGCATCGCAAGTGCAACACTCAGTCAGTTGAACTACTGTGCAAGCTTGTAAATGTAGATGGTAATGTAATGTAAACATTCAAACATATTGTCTTACAATTCACGCACATGCTGGGAAGCACGATAATTGTAAAAACGATAATAACAATCATTTTCCAAAACATTTTATCACAATTATTCTGTCAATTGAGAACTATTTGTTTTTTTTATTACAGGGCCGTAAAATTTGGGGCAAAAAAAAAAAAGACTGTTCCCACTGCTCATTATCAATTAAAAAAATGAAACGGCAGCTCTCATGGTAAACACATTTTCAAACTACAAAATATTACAATGATTTCTCTTGATCAAAATTAAGTGCATTGCCCATGCTTAACTGCCAATAGAAAGAGTAACATGTAGGATGTTTGCACTGGAGTTCTCTTAAAGATATACATTTTTTAATTATTATTATTATCATCAGTATTATTATTATTATTATATTGCAACATACAATAGTAATAAACAATAGTAATATATTTATTTAATTAGCACATGCCATTGATATACTGTCTCAAGCCTTTACTTTTGGTGGAAAACTAAACGAAGACAGTGTGTTGTCGTTTCTGTTGACAACAGCTTTATGCTCGTACATACTGAAACATAATGAAATGCTCTCAACTCCTCCACACTCAATAAAACCACAGTGCCATGAGGTTACTATATATTTGTTTAGAAACTTGTAATGTCCAAACATATATGTTATAACCAAAATGTTCAACTCAGGTAAATCTATAGTGTTTTAAATATAATGTGGTCAGCACATGTTAGCGACAAACCAAACCGAACTCAGAGCACAGCTGTTCTGTTTATAACGTATAATCGGAGCATGAGATAGATTTAATTTTATGTTTATCGAGCACAGAACCGCTCTAAGAATGCTGTAACACTGTATCATTAGCTTGTGTGTGTTCAGAGTATGTGCAACACACAAAAGATCAGAGTATCGAACATAGGTTACTCATAAACATCTGCGGCTCCGTATTTCAAAGCATGCTCCAAAGTGAAACAGTGGTAGTAACGTGAATCCAGGAGACCAGGTTGCAAAAGCTAGCATGCAATATATGTTTTCCTGGAATGAATGAAATCCACAGCTTCTGGATTTACAATAAGCATTTGGCTGGCTTACTTTTTGAACTGGGTAAAAGGTCAGGCAGCATCAATCAAAATAGAAGTTGTAAGGGAAGATTAACCAAATGTAAGGAGATAACCAATCGTTAAGTGGTTAATCTCTGGCAGTTCACAGGGTTAGGAAACATAACGCATTACACTAGCCTTTACCTAACCTGGCCTGTTCAGTGCCATTATCCTCTCTAAATGGTTTAAATTGGTTGTTTAAATTCCTTTTAAACTATTACTGCAAAAGAGTAAAGATTAAGTACAAATATTCATCTAGTAAAAACATACTTCTGTCCATGCATAAAGTTAGTGTTAAAAAATTGCACTGGCATTACCCTAAACATAATGGGAAGAGATTAGTGCAGAAAACTTCTCTGTTTATACAGTGAAACAACCCAGTTGAAACAGCAGTCACTTTGAGAGCGACGTCAATGATCTGTGTGGTCGGTGTGCATGTGACCATTGAGTTTACAAAGCAACAAGTCCGTATTTGGAATAGCTAAGTGCTGGAGTGAGTCAAATACAGACAAAGAGCATTAATGTGGGCTTTTGCCAAGATTCTCAACATTGCGACTGAAGAGCCTCAAGGGAAAAGGTGGAATCTGAGAAATATTGCGTCAATTAGCTTGAAAACAGACACCAATGATAAGCTTTATGTTCAATCGGTGCATCTTCTATCTAATCGTGCACGAAAGCACATGTGGACTTCCGTACAAGCAGGGGTACTTTGAACTTCACAGCTGTCTGATCAAAGGGGACGGTCTTTTGAGTTTCCACAAACAACCAATTCCCTGCTCTCAGTTGTCCCAATCCTCGCCTTCAAATTCAATCACGCCAGATTACAGCTTGCTATAGGGAGCCATAACATGTATATATAATCTGCCAGACAAAAGTGTAAGGGTTATGGAACACCTGTTCTTTTTGATGGATCTGCCCCCTCATTCAGGGATGTCAAAGGTGTCCCTTTTCATCCCAAGCTTGCATCTAAAAAATGATGATAATTTGGCCTTGAAAAAGCCTGACCCTGGGGTGGATGGGAAATGTCCACCTCTCTATCTCCCTCTGTTCACAACCATGAAACTGTGTTAAAATCTGGCGTTTTCAATAGCTCTGTCTGCAGTAAATCTCTGACAGGCAGGATAAAACTGGATCTGGCTTTGCAGTAAATAATATCACATGGCTGTGAGCTCCATCTTATGAGGTACCATCCTCACAGTGGGTCTATATTCACCTGATTGGACATTCATTGGGTGTTTTTCCACACAAGAAACTAAGTTTGCTGTTATCTGGACTGCTCAAAGAGGTTCACCTCCTGGGGTAATTAGAGTGACTGAGTATTGAGGCCTGAATTACCTAAACAAATATAATTTTCTAGCTTCTTTGACCATGGTTACATTCACATAGCAGCAGGTTTTCAATCCTGCTTAAGAGTGTTAAATACAGTTCTGTTCATACAAAGTTCGGTTATAAACAAGATGTGACCACCGCATTCTCTAACCAAAACTAAAATTCCAAAACTAAAACTGCTTTGGACATCACCATCTTTGATGTTTACTTTAGTGACTGTCGCTATGGCTACAGCTGCTTTTCACAGATATAAAACCACAACAGTGCCCGCTCACTTTTCTTGTTTTCGGAAGTAGTTTTCCCAGTGGGATTTCACAAAATCCTTCATAAGAGTAAAAAAGCTTTGGATCAAAACCAACCAGCTCCGAGGTGAATGACAACATGATAAACTTTGATTTGAAACAAAAAAAGCATTTGAAAATCAGACAAAAAAAAGACCAGACTGGTACAAGACTGTGTGCTTACTGAGGGAATGATCTACAATCCCACACAGCATTACGAATGATGTAAATCAAATACAAAATTTGAAGAAAATGATTTAAATGATTAAATGGTTCTGATGCTGTTGGTCGACACTGGAAATACTAGTCGGTCAATATAGTTCCCCAATAAACTGTTCAGCATTTTTACACATTTACGTTTCGCTTTATATTATTACAAAGGCTGTGTATAAATTACTACAAATATTATTAAGAGGATATCTGGGGCAGATGTATTCAAAGTTTCATATCACACCAGGCTGCGTGGTGCTTCTTCCCTCCAGGGTGCATGCAGAAAAATGTCCTCTCGCAAGACCAGAAAAGCAGCTATTGAAATCACTTTGGTAGTGGTGCGGGAAGCAGATTTCCGAAACGTTGGCTTGCAAGTCACTATGGATGTTTTTACATCTGAATCTTTAAATCTGTGCATGCTTGAAAGTTATTTTCCTGCTGAACAGGCTTTTACAAGTGTAGTATAACCTAATAGTTATATTAGATCATAGGCTAATGCACGTCGTAAAATATGCACAACTTTTCAGCAAATTTTTTCTCTTTCGTAGAATTGGTTTACCTGTGAATTATTTTCTACAATATCGAGTGGAATGAGATTGTAATCAGACAAGGTTTTTAATGTGAATTTTAGATGGAGGATTTAATACAACCTACCTCCCTAACCTAAAATTTGACCCTAAACTTAACCAATAGTGTCCGAAAAGAGAGATGAGAGTTTAACAAAACAGACATTCTAACCCTTAACCAACAGTGTTTTAAAATGCAGAAGCGAAATTAAAAGCACATTTTCTAAGTAACCACGTCACTTTGTGTCACTTCTATGTCTCTGTTATGTCATGTGTCAGCATGAGTTCTTGTGTGGTGTTGAACTGCGGTCCTCTGAGTCCAAAGTTCTATGGGGTGTGCTACCGCGCAAGCTAATCATATTGGAATAAGTGTAAATGTAGGAGGGTCTGTAATACATACAAGCATTAAAACATATCATGTTTCAAAAGATGTGTTAGAGTAAAAGTGTCTCAATATCTTAACATAGCAGGGTCTGAGTAAGAGAGTGTTTATAAAGTCATAGTCAGCCATTGAAGTGAAATTGAATAAAACACACAGTTGTTTATAAACAATAAATAATAATACATTTTACAAATAATAGACTTGTTCATTTCACCTGGAAACTGGAGGGAGTTGTAAGTTTTGCAAAAATGTATATAGAGTCATGTTTTCACTGAGACCAGATTGTAAATATGGCTGTCGATCCCAAATGCTGACAGTGTAAATGCAGCCCATTTTATGCATAAAACATTCATTTCACACTGCTCACAATGTTTGAACATGTAGTAACAATATAAACTCTTTCCTATATCTGTATAAAATAAAAAGCAGTTGCAAAGCAGTGCCGAGTTGTGAAAGCCCTTTGGGCCTTTGTGCCATACGAGTAGAATAGGACAGGGAGTCATTTATCTTCAAGGCCTCTTTCCTATATCTACCCACTCATCTGCCGATTACCACACCCAGTTGTAGGTTACTTTGTCACCACAGCCATGCAGACTAGTTGTCCTTTGCATATAACCCACGTTCTGGTCAGGCCTATCTGAGCTAGACCTCTGGGGCGGATCTTCTCCGATACTAACAGCCAAGCCATTCTACTAATGGCTCCCTCAGGCGCCTTCCACTGATGGCAGTGAAATGTGCATGTCTATTCTGAGCTCCCTATGTGCATTTAATGCTATAGAAGCTATGTATATTACCAAGTTCCTGCATAAAGCTTTACATATTAATGCGTTTTACACACTATAATGAAAGCAAAACAGCCCCTCCAGTGCTGTGATGCCCATGGATGCTCCACCGAACGGTCCCGCTTAAATAGAGTAATCTCTATGCGTCACCTTAAGAGCAAATTGTGATGTATTTCTGGAAGCGTGTGGGAGTTTACATCTTTAGGCTTTCTGTCAGTGTGAATTAGTAGGCGTTTAGCAGAAACTGTGGAATGCACTTGTGAGGGTCAAGAGCTCTGCAACTGGCGAGCATGGTGCAACATGCTTTTTTAGCATTTGCACACAGAAATGTTCTGCTTTTAGTTAGAACTATATGTGTGTAGCTGTATTTCTAAATGGAAATTCATTAAACTGAAACTAAAATTAGAAATGAGAATTGTCTTTTAACTGTCAATAAAGAAAAGCAGTGTAAGCAGTGCACAGAAACATTGATCCTACAATGATAACGCATAATTAAAACTGCTCCAAATCTTGGGGCCATTTGCACCAGCTGTTCATTATTTACTTAACCTAACTGTAGTATAAATGGCACTATGTTACAATTTGAGTTGCACCACTAAACTTAGTTTAAACCCCATGGCTACATATAAACTATATATTTCTAGAAACATACAAACAGGAATAATGGTTGAAATAAAATGGCAGATAACTGGATTACAACAATGAGCTCACAAAAGACTTTTAGAATAGAACATCTTTATTTTCATTGTATAAATACAATTATTATTGCACAGGTACAACGTGTGGCTGAACTTCCGCACAAGACACAAAAAATAACAATTATTCAAAACATTAGCCATAATCAATGGGTTTAACAATACTACTTCCTGTTTATTGGATCTATAAAGGTACCAATAAGCAGCATTAGTTTAAAGAGAGCTAACATCCTACTAGCTTAGTCTTGGGCCAAGAGCAAATGGTGCAGCTAAATTAAGTACCAAGCTCACTACGTAGACACACCTAAGCCCCTAATGTGAACTTCTTGTCCCAATTTAAGTAAGACCTTAAGAACAGTTAGTGCAACCTTAGACAGGTCCTCAAATATGAATCCCAGCTTTATTCAGTTAATGTGCAAGCTAGAGCTCCCAAGAATAAAGAAACATTAAAGTGTGCTTCACCCCATCCTAATGACTCTTCCGTAAAACATCACTTATGGCCACCGCCTGCCAAAAGACCAACAAACAATTCTGTTGTGATGCTAGCAAAACAAAGCAATACACTCCACCTGAAAGACCATCAATACAACCCCTTCATGACCCGACTCCTAAGTAGGCAGGATTATATGAGCTACCACCAGCTGGCAAGTGTCCCAAGTCATGTGATTGGCCTCTTGAATCCCATCCTGCTGGCTGCCAGAGCCTGTGGGCATTTAAAAAGTGGGATTTATGCTTTAAGGTGGATAGTTTAACCTGAAAGACACTTGTTTGTATATTAAAATCTGTGATTTCACTCTACATAGTTCAGTTACTGAGGTTTGAAAAAGACAAGCGCAAGTTTACAAGGACAACAGTCTTACACTTAAAATTACCTAAGAAAGAGGAAAACACAATTCAAGAGACCTGTCACAAATAGAGTGCCTGAGGGCGAACTGTTTTCTTTTGGTGAAATAACCTGAAGAGAAATACATTCAAAGAAATCAATAACCCATCACAGGCAGGTTAACTTCCTATACGAACCGCCAGCACTGTTAGTCTTCCTCATGAGGGTCTTTGCCTGAGACGAACAGAGACTTATACTAAATTCATAATGTGAAAAGTTCTGGATTTCTGTATTCAGGTCTGGTTTACCCTTGGTGCACATTTCCTACCTGGTGCCCAAAAGGGTTTGAGACACAAAACACAGTTATCTTCCCCAGATAAGTCTGCTGCTGTGGTATTTATGAAAAGGCAAATATTCAAATAAAATAATGAAAATGCTAAATCAACCAACTGAGATTACTTCTGCTTTGTCCAGAAACAGGGTCACACACAGCTGCATCGCATCAGGGGATATTCTGAAAAGACAGTACTGCAAAAGAACATTAAAGGGCTATTGGATGAAGGGGAGAAAACACCCTGTATAGTGGGGCAGAATTCAAGTGTTTGACACATAATAAACATGACTCTGGAATTCTCTGTAGTGATTGCTGAACTTTTGCCCTGTGGCAAGGAACAACAACGCATCCAGAGCTTGTCTTGGGAGATTTTAGCTCACTCTGTTTGAGAAGGGCTGCCTCAGCCATGGAAACTGCGCAGTTGCTAAGAAAATCACTGTGCATTTAAATGAGGGAATTTTGAATGTAATCTAATCATAACCATACTGCAAGTCAAGGAAAGTCATCTTGACATACTGAAAGGAATGTTCCAGGTTCAAAACAACTTAAGCTCAATAGGCAGCATTTGTGGCATAATTGTGGCATTGATTACCACAGAAAATATTTCGACTGGCATTTAAAAATCGTGGTTACAGTATGATATTTACAATGGAAGTAAATGGGGCCTGCCAATAAACACTAAAATACACATAATAGCCGCATAAATATTATACATGTTAACATGATATTAGTTTTGTTCCATTTATCCCATTTATCAACATGTTATAAATGCAATAAATAAATGCCTGTAGGGTCCTGCTTTAACATATATTTCCCAGATTACATCATAACACTTATTTCGACATGTATGTCACTTATATTTGGGAGTGTCTACGATCAAATAATTTGCAAGCCCTCACTAGTGAAAGGAATGCTAGTGTTTCACAACATCCTAGTCTTTGTACCCAAGTTTGACACGTTCAAAAACAAACCGGAACACGGGACAGGGTGAATTCAGGTTCCAGGATTATTATACTAGTGGAACAGCAGGGAGGAGTGCTAACAATTACTGTGACACTAGAACATGAATTAGGGCCAGTATAGGTTCAGTTCAACAGGATAAAGAGCAAATATTAAGAGTAAAGGTGAATTAAATGGACAGTTGTATACTGAAATCAATGGCTGGGAAGATGAGGTCCAGGGGTCACTGCAAACGATTAGTACAGCCAGCTAAAACTGCCAAAGATTGACAATCTCCAGAGCAGCAGTCACAAGTTGGCAACGATTGCCAAACCAAGGTTCACTGTTGAATTAGGTCACAGTCAGAGTGTGTGTTCAAAGCATTCAAAGGAAATACAGGTGAGAGCTGGTAAAACTCAGTTCACCTGTTGTTCAGCATATCTGGTGAACATGTTTTTCTAGAGTTCCTCTATGGTAATGATGGAAATGTACAGGTTTTCTTCAGGGGTTGTCAGGAGGATGAGAGTTTCAGGTGCTCACTGAATTACAAGAGGGACAAAGAGCCAATGAACAGCCTCTTTTGGCTTAGTAACTGTCCCAAGCCAGAACATTCTCCGGAGGAACACTGTGTATCATCACAGTTGTCATGGGAGGCAATAGTCTCCTTAAATTTTGGTTACACCTCCCACCTCTTACTCTCTTTGGGCTGAATGAAAAATTTTCCATAGTATCAGAGCTAGCTATCTTACTGTATTAATTACTTTCAGTTTCCTAAATCAATGTTATGTCAAATGTTTATTCATGTAGCCCTCAGCAACTATGTAGTTCCTGATCTTTCTTTAGTTCTGTTGGGCAGGATTCTCTTCTAGTGAGCAATCTGTTGAGTACAGTATGTCTAACGTTTCATGAAATAGTAACACTTAAAAATCAAGGAACTTTGTGAATTTGGTGGTGCAAATTCTTTGGCCCATTCTTAAAGACCTCATAAAATGACTTGTTGAACGCAATTTCCTTTCCTGTCCTGACAAATTTCTTACTGAAACAGTTGGAGTGGGACACATTGAGAGGCTTGCTTTTGGTTTTTAAATAGTAAATAGCCTTAACTTAGCAAAAGATTTAAAGAGATTGTTAACATATAGATGACCTCAAACCAAACCGATATGAACTAAAAACCTTCAATGTCTTCAATGTGTAATCACATTTAACTATGAACCCCTAGACAACTACAAAAGAACACTAAATCATGCAAATAATACTCTAATAATGAATATTTTAATGTAAACTAAACTCTGAATTTGAATGAAATATATCTGGCGTACCTACGGTGTTGATTCTAAAATATACAGTTCAAGCATGTAAATCAGAATTGAAAATGCACCCAAGGCCTATTTATGGTTGAAAATAGCCTTTAAAATGCATACAGCTGGAGAGCTACTCTAAAAATAAACCACAATTTTTCTCCTTATCTGCTGGTTCCTTTGTACATTTACATTTACGCATTTGGCAGACGCTTTTATCCAAGGTGACTTATAGTGCTTATTACAGGGACAATTCCCCCAGAGCAACCTGGAGTTAAGTGCCTTGCTCAAGGACACAATGGTGGGGATCGAACCAGCAAACTTCTGATTAACAGTTATGTGCTTTAGCCCACTACACCACCACTACACCGTATACAAGTGTCATGAGGTGCTGCTTTGTAACAGCCCTTAGTTATTATAATATTCCAATCAGGAAGGTGCAAAACCAACTATTAGTCAAAACAAACTTTGAAAAGAGAAGCTAGTGTTACCTGAGGTTCTTCCCCTTGAATTGTGTTTTTACAGTTCATATGTTCCGCATTGCCCAATATGAGTCCTTGCCAGTCTGAGCTTGCCCTCCCCTGATGTCATGTTGCTATGGCAGGCCTGGTACACTCTTTTCCAATTTGAAACGTGTGGAAACTTCCTTACCCTCACCTGATTTCTTTGTGTCAGCTCTTAGACTTGGATTAAGATAAACAATATAGGCCCATATAAGACTCAATTCTTACATTGTATGAGATGGTTTTACCAAATTGAATTACTTACTTAATTATTATAAAATATATTTAAATATGTGCCATCTGATAAATCTAACAAGTTACTTTACTATAAAGTTAACAAGTTACCAAGAAATGCAAGAACATCCAGTGGCAAATTTAGAAGACGGATCATTTTGCAACTTGCCGCAGATTGCATTCAGACTGTACAACTATCCCGATTTTGAAAGTACATTTGCGCCACTACCTGATTTGTAGGGATGCATCATATGGAATTTCTGGGCAGAAATGATAATTCACATCTCATTGTGGCTGATACTGATTACCAGTCATTTTACTTTTGTGATTTAACCCTTTAAACTAGAGCTGCCAGCTAGCTAACTAATTAAATACTACTCACTTACAATTAGGTTTAAGAAGCTTGGAATTTGGACTTCACAATCTTATTTAATCTTAAGTGCTACTGTTTAAGTTTGGCGGATGTAAAGTAAATCAGAAGTGTGACTATACAGATGTATGCTCATTTATATTTGCACAGTATTTATGGTAATGCTAAATTAACTTTGACCAGAAGAGATTTAGAAATGATCTGCTACAAACAAACAAAAAATCTTTTTACCTCTGCAAAAATATTTGTTGTAATTCCACTATCGGCAAGATAATAATATTTAGATTTTCCCTACTGGCAAATAATATATCGGCTGCCAGTATATTGTGCACCCCTACTGATTTGCATAATTCCTTTAGTGAATCGGGTGCTAAAAAGGCAGAAAATGCATACAAATAAACAATTCAATTACAGGTAAATTACAGGTCAATTACAATTCAATTACATGGAGTGGTGGTGGTGTAGTGGTCTAAAGCACATAACTGGTAATCTGGTAATCAGAGGGATGCTGGTTCGAGCCCCACAACCACCACCATTGTGTCCTTGAGCAAAACGTCTGCCAAATGCATAAATGTAAATGTAGGTCACTATTTATCTTTAGTGCCCCTCCCCTTTTTTTTAAAAAAAAAAATGTATATTTGATCTACATTACATAGTGTACTTAATATATAAATTCACTTTTTGGTCAGAGAGGAGGCTTAATCCAACTCAAGCCTTCTGTGGTTTCATTTTCACCCAGTGTGCAGGTGGGGGATGAGTTGTTATGAGAATAACACACCTGCAACACTGTTTAGCTTGAAAATATAGGCCAACACAGTCTGGTTTTGCAAATGGTGACCAATGCAAATGGTGCCTGCTGTTGCCCCACTAAACTGCACATTACATTGACTTGCATCAATTAAATTAAGATTAAACAACATGGCAACCTGCATCATGTGAGTGTTTCAGAGATTTTGAGATTAATAAATAGCCTTACATCACAGAGCACAGGTGTTGCATCAACTTCTTTCTGAGCTGAGGTCAAGTTAGGACACCTGAGTTTTCATAAGTGTGAGCAACTGCTGCAGCTTAATATGCCTTAAGATAACACAACAGAGAATGAACTATGTTGCCATGAAACACCTCCAGGATACCTTGTAAAATGCCACATAATCTTTAATGTGAGTTTAAAGAGGGAAAAATATTAAACATCAACCAAGACATAGTCAAGGTGATATCAGATGACCTAGAAACTACATTAAAAAACTTAGTCAGCCTCTCCCATGACTTAAACAAGCATAAATGCAGAGTATGTCTAAAAAAAATAACATCTCCATATTTTTCAGCAAATTGACAATTTTCTATATATATATATATATATATATATATATATATATATATATTATGTATTTGCTCGAAAATGGCTCAAAAGTGTTTTATTTTTATTTTTTCTCAAAGAACCATCAATTCATCCAAACAGCAACTGCAGCCAAGTAGATTCAATATTTTAAAGACATTAAAATAAAATATAATATTTCGTTTTTCATTAAATAAACCTAAGGGTTCACAATATAGGTCAATTTTACATCGTCAGCAAAATTATTTTTAATATTCGATATATATTGCCCACCCAAACATGAATGCACACGTAAACTAAGGAACACAGGCTATCATTACAGACCGCACAAATGTGAATGCACATCTATAGATTGTCCTCCAGACAAGCAGATTTTATGTTACAGCACACTGACAACTTGTGTTACAGAAAACGCAGGATTCTCCATACATCCTATTCTTGGTCCCATTACCAGACATGTCAATGAAAGGGGTTTTTAACCTTTGATGCCAGTTTAGGGCTCTTAGCTGATGATGGATTAGCATGGGTTTATTGATATCAAGGCCCTTTCTTTCCACAGTCTATACCTTTCAGTCCGAAATTGACATTGATCTGATTCCCAGACTTCCTCACATCCCCAAAGAGTGATGGAGGAGCCGGATGATGGACCTCTGGGGCTTCAGAAGAGGAAACAGCCCTAGTAATAAACACAAGTGCGCCATGAGCAAGAAGAGAGATGGCGCTATCATTCTGTAAAGTAATTGGAGTGAAAAGAGCAAAATATAAACTGACTATCTAGAGGCTGCAGCCAATTTATCGAGCCATGTTCGTAGCCGAAGCCTTTCTCTGAAAAACAGAATCAAATTATATTGCGGTAATGTTTTATGGTATCTCATATTACCCTTGCTCTCACTGGATTTCAAATGAATAGACAAAAAATTTGCAATTTCTTCAAAATCTGATACCAAGTGAGTTCAAACTAGCAATCGCCTACCAGAACACATAAAACATCTTCATTTTGGTCACCATTTAACTGCCACTGATTTGATTTTATGGTTTAACTTCACAGTGATAAGGCGAATGATAGAGAAAATGCTTCAGTAAACAAGCAGACACAGAGTCAATTGTCAGAGCCCTCTTTAAAGACCATGTCAACTATGCATATTTATGATTCCAAATGAGCATAAAATTATGTGTGGAAATGAGAGGAGGCACAGCTGACTGACACCGGGCTGAGGGGGAGAAGAGTCATTTCATGGTGTAAATACATTTGCCTGACTCTGTCAAGTTAGGTGACTCAGCTCATATCATGGAAGCTAAACACATAGCACTGCAGTGCTGCACATCACGACAACTGCAAGCTTGTCTGAGGACTGGTGCAGTATAATATATTTCATAAACTTAAAGGTTCCGATTTTATTCAGTGAATGTGTAAATGTCAACTGCAGAATGTAAGGTTGCTAAAAGGGGAATGCATTAAAATGTGTTTTTCACATTATTTTCCTCATAGCCAAAATATGATAATAGATACATTGTTTAATGGACTATGGCTCTGTTCCACAACCCAATTAACTGTTTTGCTTGTCTATTGTCTAAAAGGCCTTCTAAGCAGCATACTATCTGAAATGTATCACATAAATTACTGATTTGCAGCAAATACATACATCATAAAAATAATGTAAGCTCACAGAAGACTCAGTTCACAATTGATTTTAATAGCTTAGCTTTAGCACGTTGCTAAGCTAATGACATGATACTCAGGAGCACAAAAATACATAGCATAAACAAATGATCAGGTATTCCAAAAAAGCAAAAAGTAATCCATATGACCAATCTTTGGTTGGGGGTCAAAGTTGATAATTTCATCATCAGTCTGGGGGCAAAGTACCCCTTGATCGTTATACTGTCAGTCTGTATGTGGTAGGTACAAGTGTGTGTGGGGGGTATGTATATTATGTCATACATCAGCTTTGAGAACGGAACAGTCCAAATGCACCTTGTCATAGCTGGCATCAAACATCATTGCTTCAGAGACATGGTAACTATGAACTTTTACTTTATTGAAAAGAGTTGCATGAAGATTCTTTAGGAATGTTCACCTTTTTTTGTTCTCCATTGGGGGACAAAATTAAGCATAGGCTACATGTTTTCACATTGAGGGTTCCATTTATGGAAACTGATAATTCCTTTAAAATGATGCCTAAGTAAGCAGTACACCAGGTTTTTGAACAGAGCAAATAAGTGGCCATAATGCATGGCTTACATTTATACATTAATATAAATACTGTTGATATCCATAAATCATAAAAGTGCGAATCTAACAGAAGTGCTCTTCACATCCTCCCAGAATGGATGGTGAATTATTAGTCGTGATGTGAATTGCTCCAATTTGCGCAGCGGCAGCAGTCAGTCAGTCAGTCAGTCAGTCAGTCACATGCACTCCCGTAGGAGAGAGTGTATGGCTGTCGTAGACGCACGTCACCGGTCCCGCCTCCTTCCCATTCTACTACGTCTAACGGCCGCGAGCAGCCGAGCACATGACTGCAGTAACTCTGTTCTATAACTCCAGTCATGAGGATGGAGTACTATTACACTGACCAGACAGCGCGCGCTCGACTCAATAACCCAAAACGGGCACATATTCCCTCTGACACGACGACATCAGACAAACACCAGCGAGGGATTTTAAACAGCGTTTACATGTTTTTAAGCTGTTCGAAAATGAGTCATCGCCTTTTTTCATAGACACATCTAACATCCTGTATGTGAACGCGCGACATGTAAAATACACAATTTACGATTTAACTCACGATCTCCCTCCACAGAAGAAACAATTGGAACAGTTAGTGTCACCTTCTGACTTCAAAACAAAGCAGTGCGCATATATTGTTCACCTCATCCATGTCTAAGCATCATCCGTGTTAATATCTCAAAAGTATCCGTATATGTCAAAGGAAGCGACGTTACAGTGTATCACGTTATTCTGCGGGTATTTCCTATAGGCTGTATAAAATATTACACTTTGCAGTGCGACGAGAGCCTGTTTGACATGACAAGCACGAAAGTGCAAAATACAAAGCGATTATTAATACCAACAGCACGCTCTTGATGCAGGCATCGTTTGACTGGTAGCCTACGTAGCATTAAACTCTTGTTTTGTAACATGCATGAGTTACGCAACCGCTTACGAAAGGCAATGAATTTCGTCAATTGGGCAAATAGTTCCGAACTCATTTCATATCTTACACATCTAAACATTGCTAGTTGCTAAACTTTTATACAGTGCATTCTGAATGTTTATTCTGTTTGTGTATGGATACACTTACTTGTGGAATTATCTAAGCACAGATCACATATAATAACAGCATTTATATAAGTAATACTAATACATAAGACGTTTTATAATCTCATGTGATGCAACACATTAAAATATCACTGGAAAAATAAATAGGCTACATGATAAATTCAACAGTTCGCAACATTTTTCTTGAACTACGATTCTTATAGTACTACTCAGATCATACAGAATCAGCATGATTTAGTAGTATTAAAACTATAATATCCCATTGTCAAATTCACGAGTACCCACGTGTCACACACTCTCCCTCTCTCACATACACACACACACACACACACACATAGCCTACCGGACAATTTTGATTTTTTTTGCAAACTGATAAACACATTTCAAGTTATGTTGTTAAAGTTGCGTTTGGTATTAACCTACATATAATCGCTATCCCTTAAAGGCAGGCTAAATGGAAGCTTTATTTATGAAGTATTCGTCTGTAAGACACGTTTCGCTTAAATGCATTATTTCCTGTGAACTCCACGTGAAGCGCAGACGTCAGGGACTCAAGACGCCGGCTGAGAACTCCTGACAGCATCGATGAAATGATATAGCTCTACAGATAGTAACATGCAAAAAAAAAGACACACCCGGGATAAAGTATCCATGATTCTGCAGTATTCGAAAGGGAGCATGGCTTACCTGGCTCCCGGAGTTTTCAGTCAAGTAATTGAAGACAAATGAAGAGAGCTCCTCATCTAACAGTGAAACGCAGTCCGCCATCTTCTAGAGAATGAGATGAGAGGAGCAAGTGAGCCCTGCTATACTGCTCTGCCCGCATGCAGTGTGGATCTCTAACCGACTGAGGGCAGTGTCCCGAGATCCCTCAGTGCTTCTCAATCATTGCTGGATTAAATAAAACTGCCAAAAGTTTAATTATTGGAAGGTGCCGAGCGAACAGTTTGGTTGAAGACTGAAAAAGGCAGCCCCATAAACTGAAAATGCTTGTGTTGAATAACAGTATCTCTGACTCATTTGACATGGATGTGATGCATTTTCCTATATGTCTACAGTCCATGCCAGGTACACGCAGATAATAAACATGAACGAGCACCATACAGCATCGGAGTATCATTGGCTTTGTCTCCAAACCTAGTAAGCGGCCAACACAGACATTGTTGGACATTTTAGGCACATTGGCGCCTCAATATGCAGTTTAGGTTGGCAGCTTACTACCTCACAGCCATTGTCTACTTTAATATTTTATCCATGGTAAGAGAGGGTCATTGAACTTTTAATGTTGTGGAAAATATGGCTTAACTTTAACAATAAATAAATATAATGCTGTAGAGCAGGTGCTGCCTACCTGAACCAGCTCCAAATAATTTTTACATACAAGTAGTACATTAAACCACACTTATCATATAGCTTCTGGAGACATACAGTATATTAAAGCACTGGAGTCTTATGGATTACTTTTGTGCTGCCTTAATGTGTATTTTGGAGCTTCAACATTTTGGTATCCATTCACCTGCATTGTGAGAACCTACAGAGCTATTCTTCTAAAAAAATATTTTTTGTGTTCAGCAGAAGAAAGAAAATCATACGCATCTAGAATGGTATGAGGGTGAGTAAATGAAGAGAGAATGTCAATTTTTGGGTGAGCTATCCCTTTATAACATATGTAAAATATTAGGGTAATTACCCTGTAATCATTAGACTCATTGATTGGTTGCTCTTTTAAGTGTATTTTTCTTAAAGTCTCCCACTAGCTTTCATGCATGATGTGGGAATTTCGACAGGTCCTGAGCTATTTATTTGATCTGTTGTCATTTCCTACAGAATGGCATCCACAGCTCTTACCCATGGTCCATCAGATCCCACTTATTAATCAAGAAAAGAGGCATATCTACAGAAGAAACTGCCATATATTTAATTCCAATTAAAGCCAGAAATCTTAAGGATATTACAGGATGTCTGAACAGCATGTTAACCAATAGATCTTAATCGACAAGCCCTTGAAGGACCATTACAACTTCTCAATCAAATTAGAAATTACCCCAAGGCCCCATCAGTCTACTGAGCTGTGTGCCGACTAGCCAGTTATTGATCAAACACGTGCTGTTTGAATGTTTGAGGTCAGAGCGAAAGTTTCACCTTGCCTCTTTAAAAACACAAATATTGGAAATAAAATCAGCATGAAATCTAATGGACACAAATATATAAAGAGGTGCCTTCTTTAAACCTCATAATAAATGCATGAAATGAAATCTGCATATTTGCCATTTTAATTGAAACAAGACTGGTGTGTAATCTATGACACACACAAAAAATATTGGTCATGCACATTATTAAAAAAAAAGAGATAAAAGGGGGAGGGAATTAGAACAGAACATCACTTTTTTGGTTGATGCAACACAAGGGTTCATTGACATTTAGGGCTCATTCTAAAAGGGGTCTGCCAGATTGTTTCTTAAGCCCACTTCCGTAACCGCGTGAAAGGTCACAGGCCGATTTGACATATCTGAGCATATGGTAAGTGTCTCTGACAGATGTCATAGTGGAGAAGTTTTTTTTCTATGTTGGAGTTATCAGTAAAGAGATGAGTCAATTTCATTAGTCATATCATTTAATTGATTATATGCCCTGATGTATGGAGGTCAACAGCATTGTGCCTTCAGCTCCAGTTGTCCAAGGACAACAATCAATGGAATTCAAACATTGTTTTCTGACACTCACACACCACACTTTTGTACGTTCCTCTGCTATGATCAATGGGGCCGCATGTCGCTGTGTTTTTTTTTTTTGGTGTCCATGCATGCTGAAGGCATCTCTCTCAACGGTGCTTTTCGATTGAAAGGTGATTTAATGGGGGCTTCGGTGTGAATGGGCACTGAGAGGAGCCATAAATCAAGGGGCACACATATCTCTTATAAAATCTGTCACATTCATTTTAAACAACACAGATTTGCAAGAACAGCATGGAGGGCTGTTACAACAAATTTATTAAGATTGTCATGCAGGAAGATTGGGTTAAACAAAACAGACAGTTTCAGCTAGAAACTGTCTGAGAGTCCCAAAGTTGTAAAATGTGCTGTGTGCTGTGCTTCCCAAAGAGACTGTACATTAACTTAAAGGGAAAGTTAACCAAAAAAAGTTTCATAATTTGCCCACCTTAATGCCATCCCAGATGTGTATAACTTTCTTTATTTTCCTGCAGAACACAAACAAGATTTTTGCTCTGCATGTCCATACAATGCAAGTGAATGGTGGCCAAAATCTTTGAAGTATTTCGATTTGTTTTGTTTGTTTTGTTTATCCAGAAAATCACTTGAGAGAAAAAAAATGTAATCACCTACAATGTGGCTTTCCTCACTGCACTTAACTTCTGAAGACGCCTTTGTCTTGTCAATAGATTAAATGTATAACCAATTCTGTTTAGTGTCCGTGAGACTTGTCTATCAATCTGAGACTAATCTGTTTTGATTTTAAGTATGCTCAAAGATAGAAATGTGGCTATACAGAAAATTGCATTAGGCGAGCTTGCTCCTTCATTTGCAAGTCTGTTCAGTCCTGTAAAAAGTACAATTCTTAAGTATAGCTTTCATTTAGTTTAAAAAACCTAATTAAGTGCCTAATCATATTAATAATGTCTGATTGATTTGATTTTGGGAGTCCTAATTGTTTTGAAGAAATTGTTTTATTTAAAAAAAAATTATAAATTAATTTGTTATTTATGATCTGCATTTTTTGTACAATTTTATCTTGGTAATTGTTGAGGAATGCTTTTATTCTAACCTTGGAAGGATTATGTAATCAGCTTTCAAGAAGCAACCAAGCTGATCCAGCTTCAAATCTACTGGACCGTTTAACTACAGAATTATGTGACTTGATTATATCCTGAAGGTCAAAGTCTAACTCACAGAACAATCCAGTTTCAGTGTGCCACTGTACTATGCAGCAGTTGCAAGTAATATGAACTACAAGGCATGGTTCAAGCACAGCCAAGCCATGATTGGATGATATACCTGGGACACTGCAGATATGCAAAGCATGCATGGCAGGGTGCACTGTGATTGGCCAGGGCTCTTCCTGTTATTGTGCATAGTAGAATGGAGAGAGTAGTGTAAACCAGGCTGCATTAGAGAGACCCACTTCTGCGAGCAAACACGTGCCTGCTCGTCACATGACTACCTTTTCCATTGACGGTGCCTGACTGTGCATAGTGCTTACTCTTGCCATGTAGGTTAAATGAAAAGACAAGGATGATTGCTCAGGTGAAAGTTGAAAGGGAAAAAAGTCTAATCTTACACAAACACCCAGGAGCAAATGTGTTTGAGGACCATGATGATATTTGTACAAATTTCCAAATATTAATTTAAATGATATATTCTTGCCTATTGATAAATATATAGTGTTAGATATTACCTGTTTGTGGGTGCTTGTATGTGAGAGATATTTAGAGACAAACAGAGACAGAACCAGACTAACCCACAAGCAAAAATGATTATGCTCTGTCCGTCTGTCCGTCCATCTAAATAACTGACAAATATTAACAGTGCCTTGGTGTGGTCCCTGTATTTGAAGGTTTTACAGAAGAATATCATCAAATTCCTCATCATCTCACATAATATAGGTGATATAAACCTTGTTTGACTGAAATGTGAATGAAATATTGACTTAAAGATGCAGCATCTCTATTGTGGGGTTTATTGATCTTTGGTTAACACACACACATCCATCTACTAATGCATAATACTGTATGTTTATACAAAGGGATGATTGATTTCTTCTTGGGCAGGATAAAAGATTATGTTATAAGTTAACAAGAGAGAAATAAGAAATATGCTTTAGAAATCTGTCTGACACCTAATTAATCCGGGAACAGGTAAAAGCCAATTAAACTTTAGACCAAGACCACCAAAACCTCCTTTACAAAAATTGAGAGTTCATGGCAAATTTGCTTCAAACTTGCCACAAATTCACCACTAATTATTTTCACATGCAAATGAGCTTTGCAGCAAATTGTCAAAGTTTTGCTGCTGGTTCACCACTTCCGGTAAAGAGCTGCAAACTTCTGGTAAACATTTGTGGTGAATCAAAGCTAATTTGCATGTGAAAATATTGAGTGGCAAATTTACGGCAAGTTTGCAGCTAGTTTACCAGAACTCTAGATTTTTTTAAAGCCTGGAATCTGGAATCTTCCTGATTATTCCAATGCATATCAAAACAATGAGCTGCTTTGGACAAAGGATAGGGCCTTTTCTGTCTGGGGGTTGTGGGTGAGCGACCTGTGGCTTTGAGTGGTTTGAGAGTGTCTGAGCCTGAGTCACCACGGCATGTGTGTACACTGTCGCATGTGTGGCATTCTATTACTAAACCTACAAAGAGCCTTCAAAGACACACCCATGCCTTCACAACCCCAACAACTCAACACTCAATTGTCATGTTGTGTTTGTTATTCTAACGTGTTGTGTTTGTGAACTAGTCAGTGCGGAAAGCACAATTTAACCTAAATTATGCATTTGCCAAACATGTAGCAACCCCATTAGCATCTCTCCATCAATTCTGATGGAGTTCTGTTTACAATCATGGCCATTTTCAGATTCACTGAGGGAAGGTGGCAGTTACTATAGTATTGCTTATATATATTAATCCGATTTAATTAGCCATGACTTTTATCAATATGGGTAGCAACAGTATGCGCCATCCTTGCAAACCTTTGAAAAGCTGTGCTCTATGTTTTTGTAGTGACACTGAGATGCTGATCTCAGGAAGCCCTTTTGAGGGTTGTTGACATGCAACTTGGACAGCTGTGGGGTAGGAATCAACAGGAGATGCCCATCATGGTCTATCAGGATCTGGCAGACTCAGTCTCTTAAAAGGCCAAGAAAATGTGCCAGCTGAGTAAGCTACATACTATCCAGTATGCCCTCCCCCTTGGGTCCCTTGTGCACCTTACCATTTAAAAATGAATGAGCATGATATTTTCCAGACAGAGGCTACTTTTCCAATTGATTTACTTGACTGGAACAAGAGCCTTCTTGATTGGATTTCTTATTTGTTTGAGTTGCAGTGTTTTAACAATTTGATAGTAACTAACTTTTACAATTGCATTTACCTATATTTAATTGGCAGACTCCATTCCAAAGCTATTCGCAGTGCATTTAAGGTTTACATTTTATAAATATATGCTTTCCCTAGGTGTCAAGTCGATGACCTCAGCATTGACAGCGCCATGATCTACCAGTTGATCCACAGAACTGTTACATACAGTAGCAATTGCAGATTTGATTAAATTACACATTATTTGTTTGAACTATAGGGATAGGAAACATAATGAACTGATCCTTTCCTGATTCCTCATAATGATTTCGATTCAATAACAGTTCCATTAACGATTCTTAGAAATATTTGAAATAAAATACATTTGTATTGCATTTACTGCCCTCAGCAGTCTGTTGCCAAATTATGAAATTATTTCAATTACAACAGACCAGATAAAACAAATCAGAGACATATAACACATTTTTTTTGTAAAAGGTGTGTTTACACAAACATTTAAAATGCAATCCAATTATTGGTCTTATTGTAACTATAAATAAAAATTCTAAAACAAATATTTGCAAACACATTTCATTATTATTATTATTATTATTATTTTTTTTTTTTACAACAAAACGTGTTATGTGTAGGCCTATCCTTAACTAAATTTGTCATATGAATAACCTGTCAGTTACTGCATTGCCTGATTTAACCGCTTCAACTAAATTTAAAAGCTCATCATATACACATACTGTGGACTAATTGCTAAAATTGCCAAAAAAATGCAAATTTATTTTCTTTTTTAGAACACTTTCTAAGGTAAATATAAAGTTTTTTGCTATTTGGGGCTTACAGCAGCAGTGATCAGTTGTATTTGATGTCTTACAGATGTAATATTTTCGTTTGATATATGATGTGTCTATTTAAATGCTATGTGAAAGACTTTTATATTCATATGAATATTTCTACCACATGACCTCTAGGTGGCGCTGATTTGAGACACATATGATTTTAGGTCTTATTTTACGTAACATAAATGCAGAAGTGATTATTTTTATTAAATATTTATGATTCTAAGCATTCAAACGATACCCTAAATGCCAGACTTGTGTATTCGGAGATTTGAACATTTTAAGCTTAAAAATATTTTGCGACAAAGCGCTAGCGGGTCGGCAGAGTTGACAGTTAAATCTCAGGAGCCTTAAGTACAACATTATATAACGTGGTGGAGTGGTGGTGGCGTAGTAGGCTAAATAACATAACTGTTAATCAGAAGGACGCTGGTTCGATCCCCCCACAGCCACCACCATTGTGTCCTTGAGTAAGGCACTTAATTCCAGGTTGCTCCAGGGGGGATTGTCCCTGTAATAAGTGCACTGTAAGTCGCTTTGGATAAAAGCGTCTGCTAAATGCATAAATGTAAATGTAAATGAGTTCTTGGTTCATTTCGAGTTGGACAAAGTTAAACATCCAGGTCAGTGAAATTAATTCAGTAACCGCTAAAGTGGTTTTGATTAACACCGCAAAGAACCAGCTCATAAGTTTAATTTGTTTAGGAACCACATAATACTGATTGTGCTGTTTGTTTCGCTCTGTAGATTAAAAGAAACAACTCATTAGAGTAATTTGTTGAGGAATCAGACATGGTCAACCTGTTACATTGTAGATTTAAAAGAACTGGCTATTAAAAGTAATTTGTTTGGGAATCGGACTACACTGGTCGCTGTGTGTTCAGCTCAGTAGATTCATTAGAGGGGCAGTGCAGAAAACATTGTCAAGAGTATTTTAGTATGGTGTTCCATCCACATTCTGCAGAAAAATGTGTGTTCAATAACCGTAAATGGAACCGAATGTCATGAAAATCGTATTTAAAAAAATGTACAGGCTCCTAACCCTAGTCGCAACACTACTTTTAAAGCTGGAATATGAGAGAGAATTTTTACATCGAAAAATTATATCAGTATTAAACGCTCGTTTTGAAATAGTTATGTCAGACAGGGTTGATTTGGGTCTCAGCTGGGTTTTTGTTTTGTGGAGGATCTAGTGTTATCAGGGCATGGGAGAGGTTGAGCTATAGTCTGCACTGATGGCCCACCTGCTGAAATGCTGAGTGCACAGCCAGATGCTGTCCAGCCAAAGCAGGCTAGATTAGTTTTGGAAGCAGCGTGCAGTTTAGTATTCCTCCGTTCTTGCTCTGTATGGCCCAGCGCTGCTTTACTCGGCCTCCCCTGAGACGCAATGATTTATGGGCAAGAGCACCAAGAGGGACAAATGACTCTAATCCCAACAGCACTGTTTCACAAGCTGAGCAAAAAAACACGTTTAGAAATATTGGGAAAATGCTTAACAATCAGAGTCATATACATTGATCCCACTCAATGAGATTTAAGACCTTAAATTGCACACTCTTGTATACTCGAACAAACACAAAAATGTACAGCAAGGGAGAGCCTGCACTGACATGCATATGCGGTAAGCTCAATAAACCACCGGGATGCAATAATGTTCTTTTTGAAGGACATTAGATAAGTTCTCTAGACTGTCATCTTATGATGAGAAAGAAGAAAGAAAAAAGGAGGTGGGGATGATGATGATGATACATACTTTATTGTCAGACAAGTCTGAAATAATTAGGACTGAAAAACAAATAAACAAAAATCAAAGATACATAAATTTAACATAACATTACAATCACAAAAGACAATATTCAATTCCCGCAACGTACATTCGGTCTGGGATTAAGCTCCATATTTAATTTTAGAATTGACTGATGCACAAAGGAGTGCTTCAGTCTATCCCAATTAAATGTGGAACCCTGTATCTACAGTTTGATGGTAACAACATGTATTCACTGTTCAGGACATGATGAGGATCAAAGACAATATTTTTGGCCAGCCTTAATATGTTAATATGATGGGTTGATTCATAGATTTTCCCAATTTCCTACAATTTTAGAGCAAATTCTTATTTGGTGGAACAGCTTTGACTTTAAAGTAGTGGACAAACACTTGTACCATGTAGTATTACAATACTGTAAGAGACTCATAATCACATAATAAAGGATATGAGGGAGATGTGTTTTTTTATTCATGCAATCTTTGGAAGCCGGGGGGCACATCTGGAGATGTCGTGGGCATATTGTGACATTTACAAAAAGGGAAATTATCTAGAGCATAGGGCTTGATGGAAGGCATAACAGCGCAAGGGAGACTCTCCCCACATGTGGCCAATTTTGCTTAGCTCAAGACAGAGCAGTATCACATCACTCACAATTCCAATATCCACTACCAGACCAGCACTTTCAAACACATTTATCACAAATGGACTATGCAAATGAATTGCTCACAATAGCCAGTGATTACCCAATGCTCAAATGCTTTGAGCCAGTCCCAACAGGATGACTGCAGATTGATGGAAGAAACTGACCCCTACACACTCTTCCTCTCTCTTTCTCTTCCCCTCTTGGCATTTCAATGCCACATTAGAGCCTAGAGACGCAAGGCTTGATAACCCTACCATCTTATCACATAATCACACTCCCTCAGTGCCGAATCCATAGGAAATATTGCACAGGGCTATTTGTCTGATGGTGAATGGTATTTAAAAAATTGGCAGTCAGGTGGTGACTGGGTGTGCTGGATTCCTCTCTAAGAAAGATAGTCCTGATTCCATCCTTGCTGCAGTGGTTAGTAATGGGGATTATACAACAGCTACAACTCACTTCATTCCACCTTGTGCTCACCAAGCAGGAACATGGAGCAAAATATAAATGCAGATGGCAGCATCTCTGTAAAAGTTCAACAATACATTTGCAGCCATGAAGATTGTCACATGCAAACGTGACTTAGTTGCTGCATTTAAGAGAATACGGATGGAAGCCATGGATTTTTCGTAACTCTGTTACATAAGAGGCTTCATAGATTAGTTCCCCTAAAGATGATCCTTTTACTCTCATTCACATCAAGTATTTATAGAAGATCTCTAATTGCTATGACTGGCTCATTCATAACCTCTTTCACTGTAATGATGAGACAGGTAAGTTTGATACAAAAATTTGTCCATTAGGTGAGTTTTATGAAATGCCATTTGCATTTAGTTTCTGCGTTACAGTCCCATGGGACTGACTTCTAGATAATCCTTGACAACCAAAACAAAGCCGTTCATCCATTATCAGGATGCTCGTGTGCCTGCACGCTGTTAGTGTTTTCACCAAGCAGTGGTCATTTTAATCATTCTCTTTCATGCGGCTAACACGGGCCTGTCATGACCTCAGTCTGACAGCCTTCTCCTTTCTGTTGTCTGTTAATGTGTTTGTGTCTGTCTTGTGTGTGAACGCATGGCTCTGTTTTGTTTTCTGTCTGCCATTCCATCCCCTAACCCTGCCTGCTTGTTTAGTCCTCCTCATGTTGATTTTCTGCATCTGTTCCTCATGTGTTTGGTTCTATATATTGTGCCCTCTTTCCTCTTGTGTGAGTTGAATAGTTTTGGAAGATTTGTTAGTACGTTTGTCTGTTCCAGTCGGGCCTAGTTATTGTGTATTATTCTGGTATATGTTGAGTTTTTTTCCTCTTCCTCATGAGAGTTTTGTGTTGCCGTTTTTTTTTTTATTATTTTCTCCCCAATTTGGAATGCCCAATTCCAAATCTCAGTTGCCTCCACGTCTGAGACCGTCAATCCTCGCATCGTATCACATGGCTTGTTGAGCGTGATACCATGGAGACTTCACTCTATTCTCGCGGTATACATGCACAACTCCCCACGTGCCCCACTGAGAGCGAGAACCACATTATGGTGGCCACGAGGAGGTTACCCCATGTGCATGCCCTGAACTTGAACTCTACCCTCCCTAGCATGCCCTGGACTCTAACTCATGACTCCAATACTCGCTGAGCTACCCAGGCCCCCAATTTCTGTTAACTCATTCCTGTGCTTGGTTCCTTCCTGCTTATGTAGTGTGATAGGGCCCCCATCACCGCTTGGTTCGTTTGATCAGTTCATGTAACTGAATTAGTTAAAAATGATTAACTTACATGAGGGTTATGGGGGTCAGTTCATACTGAATTGGTTTGTCCAGGCAGATCACGTATTACCTAGTTTAAATTCACAAATGTCACTTTGATTACTTTTTGAAGCGAAATATTTAGTTAACGGCTGCTGTTTATAAATACACTCTTTAATTTTGTTATAATACTGTTTTTCAAGTTTTATTTGTTGTATTTAGTAGGCCAACATTTTAAAGTCACCTTAACTAAGATAAACAGTATTTTGTTTTTGTACCATACGATACTGTTATGAATCAGAACAGTATTTATGTGGTACACAGGCAAGCAATAAAGATATTTTTAAATAAATACTGTATATATAAACTACATTTTAGATGACATTATAAATATATCTATTTATATTTCATACATATATCTATAATCTTTTTAAGATTAAGTTTTTCTTCAAGTAGTTTCAATGTTGTTATCTACTTTTGTTAGGAGCCTAGTTTGCAGTGTATCTAACTGCTTATTCAAAATAGCAGCTTGACTCTAGTTTAGCTACTTTAAGGGCGATTTCAGACCTGTTTGCTTGGTTCCAAAACGGGGACTAAATTGTTAAAAACTTGCATTTTCTTCTTGGTGCGGTTTGATTTCACAAGGCAACATTTCAAAATGAATTAAAACAATAAAAGTGACATGTGAGCAAACGGTCCCATTATTGGTCACCGTATTTGGTCGCTGTTCCAGGATTAAGCTCGTCCATTGATATACTGGTTAAAATGATATGCCTGAAAAAATTTGCCAGTTAGAGGTTGTGCTCCAAATACAAATTATCTGCCACTCGGATGGATATGAGTGGTACATTTTCCATTAGTTGCTTTTGCATTATTTCTCCATTGAAATGTGCCTGTTCTCACAGATCTCCCTCTCTTGTGTGTACACACGCCACACACACACACACACACACACACACACACACACACACACACACACACACACACACACACACACACACACACACACACACACACACACGTTGGTCTACCTATCATTATGAGGACTTTCCATAGACAAAATGGTTTTTATACTGTACAAACTGTAAATTCTATCCCCTAATCCTAACACAACCCCTAAACCTAACCCTCACAAAAAACTTTCTGCATTTTTACATTTTCAATAAAACATTGTTTAATAAGTTTAAACGATTTAAATTATGGGGACACTAGAAATGTCCTCATAAACAACATTTATAGCGTAATACCCTTGTAATTACCAGTTTGTAACCTAAAAAATTGTCCTCCTGAACCACATAAACATGCCCAAACACACACACACACACACACACACACACACACACACACACACACACACACACACACACACACACACACACACACACACACACACACACACACATAAACAATGTATTGAAAAAAATGTATTTGTCAAAAAGTGGCTAACGCCATCCTTCACGTGTTCTGCTGCTATCCAAAAGAGAGAACATTCATAATAAAATAGCCTCAGTAATTATAAAACAGCTCCTATTTTAAACATGCAATTATGTCTTATATAATTGCCAAAAGGCTATATCAACATTTTGATGATGAATTACAGAGAAGTGCTGACCTACAGATGTCTTCTCCAAAGATCCCTCAGTTATGTTCATGGTTTTTATAGGGATATTGTTTGGTTCGTTGGTCCATTTGGTCAGTTTGCATTCTCACCACAAGCAAAATGAGTTCGAGTTTGCAATTGGTTTGAGGCAACTCAGACCAGATCGATTGTTTTGGTGCGGATCCAAGTGTGATTGCATGTTCATTTTACCTAAACGAACCGAACCAAGGGAGAAAAACGGCAGGATCCGAAGCAAACGCTCCAAACGAGCCAGATGTGAAAAGGGAAGCTACAGTTTAAAAGTAGCACTGAACAGGCCTATAGATACACCTATTGAGGCACTTATCGAACAACGAAACCCAGCGAACACCGAACGTTCCCCTAATGGTAGTGAATCACTCCCATTTGGTTGGTTTTTGGGAACCAATTCCCATAGGTTCTGTTTTTTTAGAAAAATAACCAAAAATTCTTAGCTGGGGACTCCTCTGGTTGTAATGCCAACCAGAGTATACGCCTGTTCCTTAATTGGAACACAGATTTTTGGCTTCATTGAGAATATTGCCACAATTAGGAATGGGTCGCTATTCTTAACGTTTTAGATTGGGAAATATGTCTCTATGCAGTGTCAATGTCTTTCTTTTTCTTGTTTGTCTCTCGGAAACAGCTGTTGTTGGAGGTGGACCAGAACACCAGCTTACTTTGCTGGTAAGCTCTGGGGGGTGGGGGAGGGGCTGTGGATTCAACAATCATTTCATCCTGCCCAGAGGATGTCAGCCATCGCAACGTAATTAATGTGTCTTTGCTCATCTGTTAATGTACATCCACTGACCTTAAACCTCTTGGTGTTCTCCCTTCAATGTTGGCCAGAGAGGTTAGGGGGCCTGGACAGTGGAAGAATGAGATGGGATGAGAAAAGAAAAGAGAGGAACGTGTGATGAGGCAAAATATTGATGCTAATAATTGGAAGAAATCTGATTGCTTCAGATAAGGATTAGTCATAAACTGTACTGCAGACCTACACTGCAGATACTCCCATTGAAACAAAGCAGATCTACATTTCAGATACTCGCATTGAAACAAAGCTTTGTCCAGCAGAACTCTCCATGACCTGCGCTATGAGATGGGAACTTTTGTATTTATACAAAGATTATAAATCACATGACCCTGAGAAATCCCCAACCTTGTACAATCCGTAAAAAACAAGCTAGCACAAGCATGCAAAATGGTTGTTCTGGTTTGTGTGTTTAATAAAAAAGCCAGGCTAAGGAGACAGAATACAAGGAAGTAGGAGTTTCCCTCCTGAAGGAAGTGTGCGACTCAATCTGGCCGAGACAGGTCTATGACAGCACATTCCCTCACAGAAGGAAGTGAATTCTGATTCATCTGCAGAGGAGGAAGTTCACCAGGTTTAGGCAAGATCACGCCTGCAAAACAGAAGGCTGTCTTAAACTTTATATCATGTTCCGTTATTAGTTCTGTGTGTACTTCGTGTCTGTTTTTACAGAGCATGAAGCAGACGTCTTTAGGCAGGTTATTTGACCTGTAGTCACTGTGATAGACAATTAGGCCAATCCCTTTTCAAGAACTGTAAAAACACAGTTAATCTTTGTTGTGATTGAATTCTTATCAAATGACTACACTTTCTTAGAAATTATAAAACAAGTATAAAATAGATTTTGAAAGAGGGGAAAGGTTACAAAGCATGTGTGCCAATAAGAATAACCAACACAGTGAGTTTACAAAATCTTTCAAGAAGTTTGTAGTGTGCCAAATATCTACATAGATTTGATATTAGATATAGATTTTAAAGATTTATTTGCATTGGTAAATTAGGAATTGACCAAGAGAAGGTATCTACCTTTTGGAAAAGCCTTTGCACCAAGAGTAAGGTTTTAGAACAGAGTTTGGATAACTCAAATTATCCATTTTGTCTTTTCCTAACAGACTGAACCGTGTAACTCTCCCTTTCCATTCTCTTACACTTTTTTGTTATTTGAATTAATACTGGGGTGACTGACATGGCATCATTGTTTGTTTATTGTTCTTCTGAGGGGATCCAAGGACAGCATTGATTTGGCCAAGTCCTGTAATATTCAAGGCTGTGAAGTTCTCTAGTTTTCTGCTGCCCTCCACACCATGCATCCTCTGTGTCTTGGAATGTTTGCATTAATTATCTTAAGTTATCTATCTGCATCTAACGCTGCATACATTACAGCAAAGTAGAGCACATGACATGATTCCAAGATTCTGCTCAATTTCTAAGCTTTTATCTGGACATGATTATTCACTAATGTTTTAATGCTTTCTGGATAAATACCTCCAAGAATGTCTGATTAAGAAATCATTTCAAACGGAAGTCCAGAGCTAAATGACACCTGTGAAGGTATTGACAGGAAATCTGGATTGTTTGAAACTCTGTTAACCTCTGAGCTCCATTCCAGATGAGTGATTGAGTGTTGCGCAGTAACTGCACTGGCATTTTTTATGGCGGCACCAAATCACAACTGTCAAATTCTCTCAGTTCAGAAAGCATCAAATAGAGGTTTAAGTAAGTGCTTGTGTTTTTTTGGTGGCTTTTTGTTCATTTAGTAATCCGCCCTGGCTGAGGCATGCCAAAGGTCAGCCGGCATGATCTTACAGCACAAGAAAAAGGCATCTGTCAGCAACCCAAGCTCAACACACTGTCATTACTCAAGGACAACTGCCACAAGTAGAAGGTTAGTTCCACATGAATGGCCCAACATTCCAGGGGTGTCGCTCCATATCCAAGAGTCAGCTGCTTGCCCAGGGTGACCTCCAAGCACCATTTACTGAGTGCCACCCGCTCCCTGGATCACATGCGGCAGTGCTGTTTCTATGCTGGTTAGAATCAAGATCTCTCATTGGAACAACCCTCTCCTTTCCTGAAGTGGCTCCTCCATTTCTCCCCAGGGAAAAGCACTGAGAGGGATTGTTGTTTAGGTCAATGGAGGAGCAGCCCACAGATCAATGACTGTGCTTGGTCACATGGGGAGGGGGAGACCGGCTGAGGTGATAAGCTTCCATCTAATTACAAGGCAAGGCTTTTTCAAGGTCATTTAGACACTTATTCAGCACACCTCTTAAGGAATCAGGATGTATTTTGATGCAGTGAAGCAGGTGCTTTATCAGAGAGCTGAGGCAAGCTACACAAATACATGGGAATAAAAACTTGGAGCATGGCATGTGAGAACTACATTTTTACTCTTTCTCACCATTGCAATGCAAAGGTGCATTGGGTGGTTGCCAGGGCATTGCGATGCAGTTGTGATAGTCTATACTGTATGATATTCTTGTCCACAGATATGGAGCCTGATCTCCTGAAAATAATTAGACTGTGTCGACATTTTTGCTAACATGCATCACAGCAGTGCTATGGTGAAATATCCAATAAGTAGCACTAAAAGAGATTAAAATGTTCTCTAAAACAGATTATCTATCATGTTTGTAATCAACAAAACCTTCCTTCCTTCCTACCCTAAACCTTAAACTGAAACCTAACCAACCAATAGTGCCATAAAAAGCAAATGTGAGATGAAAAACACAATTGCTAAAGCAACCACATAATATTATGTTTCTTCTATGACACATTTGACAAATGTGTCATGTTTTTCAGGACTTCCACCCTGGTCCTTTGGTTTGCAAGTGCAACACTATAACATTTGAGCTACTGCACAATTGTATTATACACAAAAAAAAGCTTGTTAATATAGTTGGGTTTGTAATGAAACATTCAAATGTATGGACTTACAATTCATAGTCTATAGTAAAAGTGTTTTGATGTCATTAGATAGTGTGTGAGGAACAGGGAGAAAGGCACATGTATGTATCTGAATGAGCAAAATGAGCAATAGTAATAGTGATGCTAGTGTTTTCTTATAGGTTTAGATCTTTGTGAAATTTAAAATTTTCTGTGGACATTATCTCCCAGCCCCAGGTGTACGTTTCCTACTAACCATGTGACGAACCAGAACCAGACACCAGCTTCCTGGGATATTTGGACAGTTGGAGCGGTGGAATTCAAAACAAGAGCGTGTCATTCTCTCAGTGAAGCAGCGTGGCCTCACCTTCTCAGCCACTCCCCCTTTGACGCCGCACCATCACTTTTGCTTGTTATCATAACAGCATGTAAAGATTAAATCAAACATTGTTTGTTTAGAATATACACATGAGTGGTGGAGTGGAAAACAGTCTTCATATGATCTTTAAACTTTTGCAGGTGTAACAGGCCGTACTGGTGTCGG